>NW_019384936.1:195066-228950 GCF_000671375.1 Centruroides sculpturatus | reverse complement strand
AACTTTAGTTAAACAATTAAATTAAAATTTAAAATCAAATTTATTTTCATTAAGCTTATGGTAAATCCATTTACGAACCACCGAGATAATTATTATTACGCAATATTTTTATATTTTTTAAGTTTATATGCATGTAAATAATATTAAAATAACTAAAAATATTTTTAGAATCATTACGTATTTAAATATGTTTTAAATTTAAATAATATTTTCGTAATAAATAATTCGTAAAATCCATTTTCTATCTCTAGACTATTAAACATTCTAGTCTATTTTTGAAGATTTTTTATTACGGTCACCACTCTAACTATTTGATACCGTATCTAAGAATGATATCATATCTAATACAACGTCATATATATATTTCAGAGGAAAACTTTTTCCTAAGCTCTTTTCTCCTTTGTCGAGAAGTTGGTTCTAGCTTGCTGTCAATATATATACAATATATATTTCCTTTCTCTCACAAGTCGGAAGTAGGGTTTCTACCCTTCCCCCTATTAACATTTCTTATTTTTCTATACTTTATAGCAGACATTTATATCATCTAATGCTCTTATAGATAGAAGAAAAAAGGTGGGGCCGAATAGATTTATTGAAATAGTCCATCTGTACTGCTCAAATTCGCATTCTTTCTTCTTCTTCCAGTCTCCTTGTCGTAGGGCATCCTGCTTGAATGATAAAGTCAAAGTACTGCTGATCCCTTTAGAGATAAGGGACCTCACACTTCTCATTGTTCAACCCTCTTCTTCTTTATTCTTTTCCTGTGTGGCTAGAAGTGATGACACTTCGACGGACGGAGTTGTATAATATAAAAGATTCTTGCCTAACATCTAATATCTGACTATCCCGTGTGAGTTGATTGTGAAGAAGCTACTAACTCAGCTGTCAGCTCTTCGTGTTTGCAATTTCTACCTATCGAGGGAACGCAAAAATCCTGATTTTATGTCGGCTGTATATAAAAATGTTAAAAAATATTACTTGAAATATGATATTTTCATCAATGAGCAATGCTCTTCTAAACATATGAACGAAAAAAACTTAAAGATGCTCGACGTTCATTATAAAAAGCAAGAAAAATTATAGAAAAATTGATTTAAACAGACTAATTCGTGTATATAAAAATTAGATTTTATTATCTAGAATAAAATCTGTTGATATTTTTTTTAAACACGATCGAAAAATCATTCGCATCGGTACGAGAAGGAAGATGCTAACTGGTAGGCAGCTTCCTTATAAAGTATACGTTCTAAGAACAAATCAATTTTTTCCCACTTGTTGTGTTCGATCCCTTGATGTCATTAAAAGTTAGTAAATTTTTAAAGAAAAAGATTATTACATTTTCCATTCCATTACATAATAGATTTACTTCCTTTAATGGAAAAATCCATTAATTTTCTTCTTTTAACTCTGACATTATAATAAAAAAGTTAAGCTATTAAAACATTAATTTAACAATATAATACGTATGACGAGTTACTTTTAAGTATTTATTTTATATTTTAAAATAAAAAAATACAAAACGTAGAACTTTTAGAAGATTAATTTTACTATTTAATTATCAACAAAAATAAGAGCTACTAAATGCTTGAACAATATGTTGAAATTATATTTTATATAAAGAATTAGATTGTAACACTTTTCAATATTTTAAATATAAAATTTATTATATTTTGCATTTAACTACATTTACAACTTAATGACATGTTTAAATTTTAAGAAACATAAAGGTAAATTTTATGGAGGATGGAAGTTTAGTTCCCCTTTTTTTTTCTAAACTTGACCGTGTTTATAACCTATATTGATTAAGCATAAAGGATCCACAAAAAATTTTTCAAAAATCTATTTTAAATACATTTAAATCAATTAAATTTATAAATATCGAAGAAAGAAAAGCATATATGTTCATTAAATTAGAGGAGAAAAAGTTTTTTAATCATTATTTTATATCTTTATGCGACATTAAACGCAATGAGAGATGTAAAATAAATTTCAAAAAACTAATTAAAATAATTAATTTTAACTATATTTTTTAATAAGCATTAATAAACAACCATTCAAATTTATTATTAGTTTATTTTCGAATGCTTTATTTTTATGTAGCTATTTAACGAACGTGTTTAAACGTTTTCAGATTACACTCATAAAAAAATACATCATAAATGAATATAAAACATTTTAAAAACCAATATTCAGTCTTTTCTAATTAAAGACCCCGAAAAAGGCAAACAGGTAGAAAGAAAAAGAAGTTAAAGAAAAAAGAAAGGCAAACTCACGTCTTAGAACCTTTGGATATGGCCAGGATAGCACACGTGGTTTAGACATAAAAGGAGTTTGCAGATCACCAGAATCCAACGGAGCATATCAGAGGTGCACGCGTGGATGACTTGTTTACGTCATTAATTATCGTGTCTAGCGGGTTTTTTCACGCGTGAGGACTCTTAAGTTTATGACAAAATCGTAAAGTCTTCATTATACGTCTTTTCTGTTACCAGCGGGTTGGGTTAATTAAGCGTAGCAACTGCATCATCTCTTTATATCATACTTCTCTTAACTTCTTATGCATTTAAGTGTCGAATTCAATTAAAAATTAGAAATATAACACATTTTATCTGTTAGACATCGAAATTAGAAAGTAATATTTTTACTCAGCTCTTACTTATTTCATAGTTTACGCTTAAGATAACACAAATATGATTACTTGTATCATCAAATATTCATATGTTTAATGTAAGTTACAATTTTGACAAGACGAATGATAAAAATTCACGAAAATAAATAAAAATTCTGAAGAAAATTTATTTTTAAATATGATCAATAATCGAAAAAAATAAATGCTTTTAAAGCTTAAAGTATTCGACTAATTTATTATATAAAATAGTATAAAATAAATGTATTTTTAGTGATAAAATTGTAAATAATTACACTATTTAAATAATAAATTTAATATTAATTAAATTCATATTAAGTTTATATAACTTTTAAGCAAATATAATAAAATTGCCCTTGAAATTCCTACCTTTTATGATTTAATTTTTGGATTTTATATTAATATTAATATATACATATATATATTGAATGTTTTGATACACCATTAAATATGTTTTTTATGCAAATATTTTAAAAAGTTTTATTCAATACATATTTGAATAAAAAGTGTTTTTTATTTTTTAAAATATCCATCTACCTTACTTTTTATATGAGAAATATAACACATTCTTCCAAGTTGTTTGAAAGTCTCCAGAAGTTCAAGAAGAAATAATGAAAAAAAATTTTAAAAATGGAGGAAGAATTTGATTTTAATATATTATAATTTTATAAAATAACAAGATTTATACTCGCATATATTATATTATATTTATTTATTTATTACTAAATTATTATTAATTTTATTTGTTTATTTGATTAAATTATAAGCAAAATAAATTATGAAGTGGACATAAATTTTTAAATTCATTTTGTGTTTAGCCTAATATTAAAAAAATTAATTTAAATTTCATAAAACTGATTTATTTACATATTTATTTTATTAAATTATAAACAAAATCAGTTAAGATTGAGTATAGAGTTTTTAATTAATTCTGCTTTTAATGTACAAAAATATTAAATTAAATTATATAAAAATGATTTATTTATTTATATTCTTAAATTATGATTTCACACGTGAACTTATTTTTAAACTAATATCAATTATTTTTAATTTCAATATAAAAAATAAATTGAAGTTAAAAATAATTTTATCTATTTATTTGAATTTAAATTAATAAGAAATTTATTATTATATTAATAAATAAACACACCTGATTTGTATTTGCCGAGTTAATTTTCTTGGTTCCATTATTCGAACTATTGGTTCCATTGGAACGAACAACGTTAAAGCCTGAAGATGGCCTATACAAATAGACTGAAAACGTTAGAATAAAGAAAATTAACTCGGCAAATACAAATCAGGTGTGTTTATTTATTAATATAAGTGAACTATACCTGTTGTTACTGTCCTTAAACCATATGGTAAAGTTAGGCTATGTGAAGATTACAAATGTACATTCAATAAGGCTCTGGGAAACCATCTGTATCCAGTTCTGGCTGTCAGTCAAATTCTTGCAGAACTCACTGAAAGTCGTCATTTTATCAAGTTTGGTCTGTCACAAGCTTACCTACAATTAGCTGTTGATTAAGCTTCAGCTATGACACAGACAATCATGATGCATCAAAGGGCATTCAAATGCAAATGTTTGCAATTTGGGATATCTTCCATTCCTGAAACATTCCAGCATTTCATTGAAACACTGTTGGCAAGCATTCCAGTTTTGCAATATTTTGATTATGTCTTAATCAAAGATTCAACACTTAAGGAGTTGGCTAAATGATTGTGGGAAGTCCTTTGATGTTTTTCTGAATCAGGACTGCAAGTTAACAGAGATAAGTGCATCATAGGAATCCCTTGCATTAAATTTTTGGGTATCAAAAGAATGATGAGAAAGGCATCAAACCTACGAAAGACAAGGTAAAAGCTATCTGGAGGCACCTACATCTAGGAATAGGGAAGAACTTCAGGCATTTTTAGATCTGTTGAATTTTTATCATGTGTTCCTGCAAGACAAGGCAACAGTAGCCAAACCTCTTCATTGCCTACTCAACAAGGGATCACAATGGAAGTGGAATCAAAGTCACGAGAAAGCTTTTGAAAAAGTAAAAATGCTGTTGTCAACTGATGCACTTCTAGTCCATTTTTGATGAAAGAAAGTCGATTATTTTCACCTGTAACACTTCTCAATATGGGATAGGTGCGGTGTTGAGTCNAATATCATAAATAAAAATAACGTTAATTATAATTAAAACTTTATCAAAAAATTTCTGAATTAAATTAACTGATATAAATTTTGAGTTTTTTTGTATTTTACAATAAATATTTTTACTGGATAATTTAACGATAAAATATTGTCTACATGAAAGATATTTTGTAATTTATTCATATATAAATTATTAAATTGCACAATTACTTTTTCAACGAGACAAATCAAAATCTAGTCAAATACTTTTAAGTAGATTTTGAAAATCTAAAAAAGTAAATAATCAGTGACGAAAAAGTACTCGCCAATCAGTTTTAACTACAAAAAGCATAAATCTTTAAGCGAAATTCCATTTATAGTCCATTTAAAGGCGAGTAAAACTGAGTGGGGGGTCAGAGTTCATTTGACGTAATCGAGTCAATTGAACAATTGGTTAAATGTCCAAACAGCCGCCTTAGGATATCGAAAACTCTAACGAATTTCCAGTCTGTACTTGTATCGCTCGATAGATTGCTTTCCGGAAGAAAAAAATAAAGGATAGGCAATACACTCCACCAGTTCTCTAACTTCCGGCGGAAGGCATTATTGTTAGCTGTTCCAGTTCATTGCGTCCGCCATTGAATCGAATAAGTAGTCTTAAGTTGACATCCCGGCTAAACAAATGATGTCTGCATTTGACATTATGGGACTTGCCTTTACTATTCTTGCTAAGATCTACTTCAAGAGAAAGGAGGATAGCTTTGAAGATTATCAAATTTATTTCCAACGAAACCGTTTGTTGTGATTCTACTACTCTTACGTTGTTTCAAAGAATCTCCGATTCCACTGATTTGTTGCGATTTTCTCACTGTTTTCTTGAACTATTTTCTAGCTAACTGGATTCTCAGGAATTCATTACACGAATACGTTGACTTCAAAACTAAAAAAGTAAGAAAAACTTCTTACAAGTTGAGAGTAGAAAGAAAACTAAAATAAAATAAAACGATCTTATGTATTAAATGTGCAACAAATCTTTCATGAATGGCTCCAATCTTTTTCTAGAATGATACGTATTCGTTTCTTATTTCTTCTGATCAATTTCTAGAACTAATCTCTTCTAGTAAACTTTGTTTCTTCTCTCTCTAATTTTGATTCTGATAGGTTAATATATCTCTCTTACTCGAATGGGTGTCTTTAATATATATATATTGTATTTATATTTTAAATTATATAAATCCTCTTGGCTTTATGTCCGATCGTAAAATAAATAAATAGTGGTTATTAATAGTTCTATACATGCTGTACAGAGTCTTAAGTATCTTTATATGTTACGTATGAATTTATATATAAGACTTAGATGTACTAAAAATAAGAATTAAATGGTTTTGGGCTTAAATAAACATTATAAAGGATATTTTGTTATAAAGGACACAAAGACGTATAATTTAAAATAATAATAATTATATAATTAATTATTTAGAATGTTTTACAATTTAGTAATTAAAGTACAGGGTGGTCCAAAAGTCAGTTACAAAGTATTTTTCAAGAAATTCAGAAATTTGTAAAAAATGTGCCATAGAATTAATTATTTTATTACAATTATGTATTCTTGTCATTTTTAAAATAGGTTTTGTAAATTTTATTAATAATAAAGTATTTGAATAAGACAGCAAGTTATATTTTACGATGGTTAACTAGCTTTTGGGCCAGCCTCTGTATTTAATCTTGTTTAAAGCCACATAGTTATTATATAAAGTTAAATACAATTTTACGTTAATACAATAAATTAAACTTAAAAATTTATATTTAACAATAATTAAAAAAATTAAATCTAAAATTTGTTAAATAACATTGAAATATTCTTAATTTTTAAAAATTTATACGTTTTCATATTTAACATTTTAAGTAACGTATAAATGTTTAATAAAAGTTAAAAATTTTTAATGAAAATTAGTGTCAATAAAGCATTAAACATTTAAATTTACTTAGTATTATATTATTTTCTTATTTTAATTAATATATTTCTAAAAATTTCATTTAAACGTAAAAAATATAATTCAGCAAATGTTTATTTTGATCTTGATTTTCAATTGTAATAATACAATTTTTTAAAATAATAACAATAATAATTTATTGCAATCATCGTGTTTCAAATGAGAAATGTTGTAGAAAGAGTTTTTATCACATTCTTTAATTACAAAACTAATTATGGAATAGTACTTAGGTAATTAAGCATAATCCGTGATCCCCGGAGTGCTTGCACAACATTTCACTTGATAGTAGTCCAGTTAAATGCTTCTCATCTTGATTGTTGTACTTTAATTTAAAATTAAATTAGAAAACTTAATTTTCGATATAAAAATATATTAAAAAGAACATTATTTTCGGCACAAAATTTGAAAATTGTAAAAGAAAACAGCATATTCATACGTCATGCTATCTTCATTGATTAAATATTTTCCCCCTTCTTATAGAGGAAAAAAACAGCTTGTCTGTTTGCACTGTACGGATAGCGTATATGTTTATAGAAAATCCCATAAATACAGTATTTTAAGATATCGACTTGAAATTTTTACTATAATTTAAGTGTCCCAACATACCTATTTACAGCAAGTTTTCTAAACATGAAACAATTTAGAAAAGTTACGTAAAAATACAGTTAAAATAAAAATTTGAATATTATATTTTAAAATAATATATTTTTTAAAATTCATATTAAAATTATTTCGTACCATTTAAAGTAGATAAGTGCTTGATAGCAAATTATACACTTTAACTAGGAATTTTTACAACTTTTTGACTAAACTATAAACGTTTATACTGAAAATGTAGTCTATAGTTAGATATATAAAAACATATCATTTACCTTTATAAAAATTTAAAAATCTTCAAGTTATATGAAACGTAACTTAGAATCTATAAAATTATCTAAGAATCTTCCATTATAGAGTAGAATGTTAGAAGATGGGATAGTCTAAGTATAGCTGTCGATAACCGAAATCTAACACTTCAGACAAACCAATGGATGCTGTAAGAGTTGCGACAATATAGTACTCTGGAGACACATGAGAGACGAGATGCAACTTCAAAGAATGTCTTAGAAGCAAGCTTCTCATATCTTTCTGTTAGCTAAATCGTTATGACTTTATTTAACACACGTACGAGGAACCTTTTAAAATATGTCGATAAATTAAAATGATTATGGACATAAAATTTATCATCGTCATAACTCGCACATAATCCATCTATAACGAATAATATCCTTGACATATTTTAAAATGTTGATGATCTTAGATAATTAAAATGATTTCTTACATGAAACTTTCGCTGTCATATACCAGATATATTTATTTGAGGATGTTATAATTATGATATATATTTTCTAATATTAGCATTGTAAATACGATAATATTAAAATTAATAACATAATTAAGAGAAATAGAAAAATATTTTTGTGTATAATTTCATTTTATGCGTGACCATTAGAATGTACTAATGAATCGACTTAGAATAACATTAATATTAATAGTGCATACATTTACTATTTTATGACTCAAATTTCGTTTAGAATATGACTCAGTGTAATTAGTTTTCTTTATTTTTTCATGTAATTATTAAACTTAATAAGTAAGGCTTCTGTTAAAATATTTAGATGAATTCGTGAAGAACATGGCATAAAAATGAAGAATAAGAACATTAAAAAATTTTATCTGTATTTTTTAATCTTTCAAGATTTGGATAAATTATTCAGAAGCTCCAAATATGGAGAATTAAAAATTAAAATAAAACAAATTAGAAAGAAAAGTTTGACTTGTTAGCAATTCAAGTCTACATCGCGTGTTCAGTATAGTTGAGAGGTGTGTGAGTTTCGGCAGGAATTTTTGATATATTAAAGAATATTTTCAATAGTTTAACATATATAAATGTTTATAAACTTTCTGTAAAGATCTTAAACTAATCTTTATAATTTTACACAAAATAATTTTATTATAAGAAAGAATGAAACCACGAACTTCAGACGTGTTGCTTTTGCTGCTGTACAATAATATATTTTTGATATCAATAAAATTTAAAATGCATATAACTTTTAAAAAGATTTTTTAATGTTTGGCATTCATATTTTAACACGCATTTATTAAATAAAAATAATAATAACGATAAAAAAAATTCGAGCATTTTACTTCAATAACAGATTTGGACGCCTATTCAAAGTGTGCGTAAAAGTGAAATGTCTCATCGCTTTTCTGTGATAGCCAATGAAAAAAAAAGCAATCACCTTTTATTTGTCGAATTTAAGAGTTGGGCGGAAGATAGTATCAGACATTTCTGGCCATCAATGTAGTCTAGAAGAGTGTACTGTCTTGTAAGGCGCTGAAATAACAACACTGGATATTCGTTCTAATGGACAAACTAAGTCTGTCTTTCTCAATAGGTGTTCGGCTATTGTATCCATTTAATGCTTCTAAATAAAATAAGTAAAAGGAATACATTCCATATACCTAGAAAAATATCCATTGTTCTACGAAATTGAACTAGAAAATGAGTGCAATGAAGAAGTTATAGCGTGTCTTCCAAAATAACTATTATCTTATGGATAAAACTAATGTTTATGGTTATTTCTTAACGATAATTTCTCTTGTATTTTTTTTAATTTCTTATCCATAAAAATAAAATTAATAAAGTTAAGATTAATTATTTAAAAGAACGTTTCTCGAGGCATTAAATGGGGGAAAGTAATTTGTATTTTCCCATCGATTATAACATATTTTCTTATATAAATAATAAAAGTTCTTTTCTTAAAATTAATAAAAAAAGATTAATTGTAATTAGTTTAATTAATTTTATTCAAGTCGTTAATTCAAAATTATCTTTTAAAAATTCGAAAATAAATTAATCATGTTTTTTGATGGTACAGTTTGGTAATTTATAGATCGGGGAAAAATTGCAATATGTTATTAAATATTAAACTAAAATTTAAAAATATTATTGTCGAGTTTAATAATATTCAATATATATATATATATATGTGCTGTGTTATATCGATGTCAGAATTTTATGAAATTATTTGACATTATAAATATGTCGTTCAAATCCAATCATCTGCAAAGGTGTAGAGTCAGGCAAGCAAATATTGATCATTTCTCTTACTTTACTCAAATGCATCTTCTCGTGTGACGTTGCACGTGCTTCCGTCTGCTCCCTGAGCGAGAAAAGAAGTCCGCTCCACTCTGAGACATCCATCACATTGACGTTAACACGGTACCTTGCCACCGTTGACAAATGTCCGATTTGGTTGACAGTAAGTATAGTTTTGTCACTACTAGGCGTCAGGACTGCTGACCTAAGTCCTTTCAACCAGACTTGCCAGAATATTTTACCGACTTATTTACCATACAGTTCCTTTGAGATTTGTGTTATTCTTTGAAAATTTCCAAGAGAATGAAAATTTAAACTCGATATGAGACGTTTCGTCTTCTTTTTCTTTTTTTCTTTTTTCTTTTTTCAAACAAAACTGCTCATTTTTTTCTTCTTTTCACGTAAAATACAACTTTTAAATAGATTAAAAAAAATATATATATATAATTTTTACATTTCGGATTTATATTTTAAAGAAAAATAATAAGTAACCTTTTGTAGAATATATATTTATACATGGAATGAAATCGTAAAATTAATTGTGTGCTTCAAACGAATCGTTATCTTAAGATGGTTTTTTCCCTATTCCTTTCATCTCTTCAATATAAAAGTTGCCTACGGAATTTCGAAGAGAATCATTTATAATTAAATATTAAACGAAGACGATCAAACGATATTGAATATTTTCCTTTACAAAATTCTACTTAACTTCGGAAAATACTTAATCACGTTGTCCCAATTATATAGACAAATTTATGTAAGAAAAGCACGCTCAAAAGATCTATACAAAAAGAATAAATATCCAAACGATTTATCTACTTTCAATCGATAAAATTATTCAAAAAGTTGTACAAAATATTATACAGTATATATGTATATTATTTATTCATTTTTAACATTAAAAATTTACTTATCTCTGCGTTTTATTTTGTGTAATGTATTAAACGTTTATCATAATTTTATTTTTTTATGAGAAGATAAATCACAGATTAATAATTTTCCTAATAAAATTTTTGTTAGCGATAATTTAAAAAGTTATGACCATTTATAAAAAATTTAAAATCCGTCACGCTTATTGGTTAATGGAATATACGAAACAAAACAAATGATTATTAATGTAAGTTAGGCTGTAATTAAATCAAATTTCTGGCCTATCAGGGCATGTAAAACTAATGACTGACTAAAACTAAAACAATGAGAGCAACTAATTCACGCCTATCTTATTTATTTTCTTCTTCTAATCAATCAGCAGATCGAATTAAAGACATTTTTAAAGGGCTCTGATTTGTTAGAATATTATAACCAAACATTTATTTAACATTGTTATTTTACTGTTTACTATTTCTAAGTACAGTATTTATTTAAGGGCTTACCACACATTGAGACATGTTTATTTCCTTTATTACTCTACTTATCATACATTATACTACAAACATCAACATTTTTTGACCATCCTAAAATGCATTTTGCTGTTCCATTACAACCCTCTTCAGTCAAGTTATATTTGCCAAATAAAACAGCATTAATTTGCATGACTCATACTGAAACTACTGACAAACATGTCTAAAATGTGTATTACAGTTAAAAACTTAACACATCTAATTAATAGATAGGTATACTGTCGACAGCATACCTACAAATATACTTACTACACATTATATTACAATTTGCACGTGTAAACTACTGCATATCCACTCTTAAGCTATAGCATTACATTAATATTTTAATATTTAATTGCATTAAATTGTTCACAAGTAGTCTTAAAAACACATGAACTGAAGATTAACACTTATAGTATTTCGTATGTAACATTTTTATCTTCATCACTTAAGTTTTTACCACATATTTCTTTTCAAAATTCATCATCCTGATACGTAACATTAGGAATTTCTTTATTTTCCTATACCTTATCATATTTAAATTATTATTAGTCCATGAATTATGATCACTATATTTTGCATAATATTACCTTGTCGGGTAATTAAATGTGTTAAGTTTTTAACTATATATATATATATTTTAGACATGTTAGTCAGTAGTTTCAGTATGAATCATGCAAATTAATGTCGTTTTATTTGGTCAGTTTAATCTGACTGAAGAGAGCTATAAGAAAAAATAATAAAGGAGATAAACATATATCTCAATGTGTAATAAGCCCTTAAATAAATACTAAGAAATAGTAAACAGTAAAATAACAAGTGGGCTAGAAACTGGTTAAAAATTTATTTAATAGTTAGTTCAACTTTCAAATTATATTTAAACATTTCTCTATATTAGACTGTTTACGCTCCAAAGCAAGATCTAGTTTAGATTTTCGGGGTCTTAATGTATCTTGCAGCTTGTTTAGTAAATCAGCCTAGCTTCAGAAGGTTAGGCTATATATGATTGCTTTAAACAGTATGTATGAGATATTGAACTTTAGTAGTGTAATTTATTCTCTTCTCGTTTTTGTGATAATTTATTCTTTTATTCCATTATTTCTAAGCGCGATTAAAACCGCATTAAACTGTTAAAAAGTAGAAACATAAGCTGTAAATTATATATTTTTTCTACCTGTATCTAAAGTTATATATCTCGAAAAGAAGCATTAATAAATAAAAAAAAACATTTAAAGAAACTTATTTTATATAAAAAAATTATAAATTAGATTAGAATTTTTCAACAAAAAGACAAATAGAAAAAAATTTATTCAAATATTAAAAATTAACTTTTTGTTCCTCCTTAAAACAAATATTAATAATTTTTTTCCCTTTCTTCATCTTTTCTTTTTTACTTTCTACTACTTAATACATTTTGAATTTATTTTTCACGCAATTATTTACAGTAAAACGAATAAATAAAATCTATTCCTTTACGTAATTAATTTTTTCGAATGGAAAAATGTTTCAGAAATAATTTTATCGATGTAAGAAGGACTAAACTAAAGTTCGTTCCCCCTTTTTTCCATTTTCTTGAAATTAATTTAAAAAATAAATTAATAAATAATTTTAATCATTTTTAAGGAATAGCTTAATAAATTATATATATAAACTTTATTAATTTATATATTTTATTAGAATTTAAGATATATTTTTCTTAAGAGATTTAAAATTACAGAGAGTAATTTATGTAACTTATCATATTTCCAATTATACTTTATATATTTTTATATAAGAATTCTGTTCCTATAACTCTTAACTATTACTTTATTCAACTACGAGATAGGATATTGATTGAAATAAGTTTATTTTTTCCTCTAAATATCTATATGATTATGATGATGATGATAACGATGAAGGTTTACATTTGAAACATTCTTCTATCATTCTTGATTTGTATACGTTTAGTCTAGTCGTTCGTTGTCCTATGGTTCGTGAACTGAATTTCAAGAAAGAGCCACGATTTGTAATTCTTTTCTTTATTTTTTTCTTATCAATTCTCTGTCATCTGTTCGTTCTCTTGGTATCTCTTAAAGCCTTCTCCTGTTATTACGTTCAACTATCATTTCGCGGAAGCAGATTGAGTGCAGTCCACAGCAATGTTTGCCACTATAACATTGAAGTGCAATTGCTTCAGATAGAAATGATTTCGAATTTCATTTCAATCCCGTTCTGTCATATGCCCTATTTTTGTATTTTACATATAATTTATGATTTAAATTTGAAATGACTCCGATGATAAAATCGCTACAATACGAATTAAATAGTTTTATAATAAATCTGTCAAAATGTCAAGACCAAAACTCGTAACAAGATAAGACCTATCAACTTCTAAATTGTAGCCTACTGTAGCATGTTGAAATCTGAATGACGACTATTGTAACCTTATAATCTTTCTTCTTACTTTTTTTCCTTTCGTTTTAAAGTTCAATATTTAATTTTTATTTAAATAAAACATGTGAACTGAATATTTCTCAGTTCTTCAGTGTATTTTATAACATATAATACAACCTGTTTTTGTTTGTTTATGATGTGATTTTGCTTGTTTACAAGACTACAATTTCCACAATCGTTTAATTTATGTGAAGATTTTAATAAAAATAATGTCAAAAACAGTTTTGATTTTTCAAGTAAAATAATTAATCAATTAATATTTTTAATAGAAAATGATGATATTTTAAAGGTGATTGTTATTTATTATTCTATTCTAAAATTGTAGTAAACGAAATAATTTTATAAATATAACATATAATTTTAATAATTTATACACATTTTTAATTTTTTGTATTTTGTTTATACATTTTATTAATTTTATTAATTATTATTGTATACTTTTATGTTAAATCGTGGAGCGATTTTCAATATCTCTCCGGATCGCCCCTTAATTAAGTTCGTAGAAAATAAATAAATATTATTTAAAAAATTATTTTAAAATTACATTTAAAATAAAGTAAGAATTTTGAAGTTTAAATTAATATTTTTTTCGCAATTAAAAAATTTAAAGACTTTTTATCTACTATTTTTAACATATAAAGTTACAAGTTGTTAATAACAATTTATAATAAAAGGCAAAAATTATCAAAAAATTAAGTTCCACTTAAACATTCAATTATTCATTTTAAATTGATAATTTAGAAAAAGAAATTTGAATAACTTTACGTAAGAACATTTATTTTTATTTTTTATTTATTTTTTTGTAATTCTTGAAATGCTTGTTATTCTAATTTAATAAATGTTAGAAGTATCATCTTAAAAAGTAAAGAAAATTTTATTGTTTCTTTCCTTCAACAAATTATAATTCTACGAATTAAAAAATATATAAAAAACGAATATTTTTATATCTTTTATGACATAATAATGATGATAATACTCAAGAAAAAATAGAAGATATTTAAAAAATTAATTAATTTATTAATATTTTAGTCGCATACTGTATTTTTCAAAGATTTTTTTTTAATTTTAAAGTATTAAAAAATAATATTTTACATGTTATTTCTATGTGAGTTGTTATTGTTTATGTGAATAAAATTTCTAGTCGAATTTTTATTTTTACTTAATAAATTCAACAGCAGTTGGAAAATAATCTTCAAATTGAAGTTGGAAAAAGTATATATATAGTAAGAGAGGAGTCGCTCTTGTTAACGAAGTTGCTTTCAAGAAATATTCGATTGTCGTGACTTGTGTGATTAAACTTGAAGAAACCGTTAAGATGATAAAATTGACATTCCAAATATGCAGACTTGTAATTATATTGAATGTTTTTATTATTGTTTTTTTTCGGAAAATTTTTAAAAGTATATATTTTCAACAAACTTCTTTGATTAAAGAAAAAGATTTTGCAGGTAGAAAAGTCATATGATATTGAATTTTAATTATATAAGTTTGAGGAAAGCAAATTTTTGTTTTCGATATTTTGCTACTCTATCATATTTTTAGTTGTTCCTTCTATACTTTCTCTTCTTTAACCATTATGTTCTATCACATTTTCCGGACAGTTATCTGAATCAGCAGTTAGCAATAACTTGTTGTTAGAACTACATTCCCGCTGAGAATACGACAAAATCATATCATTTTATTCATAATATATCTTTAGTTTTTAGTAAATCTTAATTATAAGAGCTTATAAATTTTTCTCTTAAGTTATTTCGTTTATAATGTTACTAGAATTAATATTTTTGATAGAGAAATTTTAATAAAAATTAATTAAATACTTTTTTTCAATTTAAAAGTTTTACATTAGCTTAAAATCAGAGTACAAAAGAATTTTATATTTATTAACGAAAAAAAGTTTTTTTTATGAGTTTTCAATGCGGTATTCCTTATAACGATTTTCATTACTGTAAAAACAAATTTAATCTCTTTTACGGTTCTCATTACGGTACTCCACATTTGGAAATCCTCAGATTAGTTTCAAAGGTAATAACCTAATAATGTACATGTTGGTTACAAAAAGTACGAAAAATAAGGTTAATAATTGTATAAATTTCTCCCATTCTAAGAAAGAAAGATGTTTATTGCATACACACCTTGAATAAACGTACGTTTGCCAATGGAGTGCCAATGTCACGCCTCTGGAAAGTTTGGCATCACAATACTAACAAGCTGATATCACAGTCAGTAGATGGTATTTGCGCAGTCGCAGTATAGTATGACGTCCAACTGCCGGTACCACGGGAGTGAGGCGCGGTGGTGGACGGCAGCGATTTTGCTTTGCGCCTTGCAGGACATCGATCCAAGAGTAGATGGGACAGCAGTTGGTCTGAATGTGCTGAGACATTGCTGTGTGATAAATACAGTGAGGCTTTTGTACACGGAATGTGGTGGACTACCAGTGGTTGGCCATGATCTTTACTGTGAAGTTGCTCCTCTTCTTGACAGCGTATTGGGCGGGTAAGTATATGTTGAGTTGTTGCTGTTACCTTGCTTCACGTGTTCACTTGTTTTATGTATTAACCTGCTTTGAATAATACGCAGTTTAAATCAAACTATTTACTTACTACTCTACTACAAATATTACTACCACAAACTCTTTAAGCAACTTTCTTAATCTTATAACTCCTTCCAAATATTAAAAAAAAAATCATACATTCTATATATACTTATAACCAGTTTTGTATATTAATTAGCACGTGGTTAGTTCTCTATCCCTAATATAATGTATAACATTTGAGTTTTTTCTTCTTAATTTAAATGTTGAGTGTAATTTTAGTTAATAATGAACACTGCGGCAATGCAGAAACCGATACTTGTGATTGATTAGCACTTGAAAAACTGTTATAATTATCTTTAATTATCAATGTTCCTCTAGTTGAACAAACTTAATTAAAAAGTGTCTTCATATTCGAACATTTCGAATTCTTTTCTCTTATATTTTTTCCCTTTAATTTACATATTTCTCATTTTCTTTCTTTAATATATCTTTTAATTGAATTTTACTTTATAAAATGTATTATACCCATAAAAATANTAATACAATTTTTTAAAATAATAACAATAATAATTTATTGCAATCATCGTGTTTCAAATGAGAAATGTTGTAGAAAGAGTTTTTATCACATTCTTTAATTACAAAACTAATTATGGAATAGTACTTAGGTAATTAAGCATAATCCGTGATCCCCGGAGTGCTTGCACAACATTTCACTTGATAGTAGTCCAGTTAAATGCTTCTCATCTTGATTGTTGTACTTTAATTTAAAATTAAATTAGAAAACTTAATTTTCGATATAAAAATATATTAAAAAGAACATTATTTTCGGCACAAAATTTGAAAATTGTAAAAGAAAACAGCATATTCATACGTCATGCTATCTTCATTGATTAAATATTTTCCCCCTTCTTATAGAGGAAAAAAACAGCTTGTCTGTTTGCACTGTACGGATAGCGTATATGTTTATAGAAAATCCCATAAATACAGTATTTTAAGATATCGACTTGAAATTTTTACTATAATTTAAGTGTCCCAACATACCTATTTACAGCAAGTTTTCTAAACATGAAACAATTTAGAAAAGTTACGTAAAAATACAGTTAAAATAAAAATTTGAATATTATATTTTAAAATAATATATTTTTTAAAATTCATATTAAAATTATTTCGTACCATTTAAAGTAGATAAGTGCTTGATAGCAAATTATACACTTTAACTAGGAATTTTTACAACTTTTTGACTAAACTATAAACGTTTATACTGAAAATGTAGTCTATAGTTAGATATATAAAAACATATCATTTACCTTTATAAAAATTTAAAAATCTTCAAGTTATATGAAACGTAACTTAGAATCTATAAAATTATCTAAGAATCTTCCATTATAGAGTAGAATGTTAGAAGATGGGATAGTCTAAGTATAGCTGTCGATAACCGAAATCTAACACTTCAGACAAACCAATGGATGCTGTAAGAGTTGCGACAATATAGTACTCTGGAGACACATGAGAGACGAGATGCAACTTCAAAGAATGTCTTAGAAGCAAGCTTCTCATATCTTTCTGTTAGCTAAATCGTTATGACTTTATTTAACACACGTACGAGGAACCTTTTAAAATATGTCGATAAATTAAAATGATTATGGACATAAAATTTATCATCGTCATAACTCGCACATAATCCATCTATAACGAATAATATCCTTGACATATTTTAAAATGTTGATGATCTTAGATAATTAAAATGATTTCTTACATGAAACTTTCGCTGTCATATACCAGATATATTTATTTGAGGATGTTATAATTATGATATATATTTTCTAATATTAGCATTGTAAATACGATAATATTAAAATTAATAACATAATTAAGAGAAATAGAAAAATATTTTTGTGTATAATTTCATTTTATGCGTGACCATTAGAATGTACTAATGAATCGACTTAGAATAACATTAATATTAATAGTGCATACATTTACTATTTTATGACTCAAATTTCGTTTAGAATATGACTCAGTGTAATTAGTTTTCTTTATTTTTTCATGTAATTATTAAACTTAATAAGTAAGGCTTCTGTTAAAATATTTAGATGAATTCGTGAAGAACATGGCATAAAAATGAAGAATAAGAACATTAAAAAATTTTATCTGTATTTTTTAATCTTTCAAGATTTGGATAAATTATTCAGAAGCTCCAAATATGGAGAATTAAAAATTAAAATAAAACAAATTAGAAAGAAAAGTTTGACTTGTTAGCAATTCAAGTCTACATCGCGTGTTCAGTATAGTTGAGAGGTGTGTGAGTTTCGGCAGGAATTTTTGATATATTAAAGAATATTTTCAATAGTTTAACATATATAAATGTTTATAAACTTTCTGTAAAGATCTTAAACTAATCTTTATAATTTTACACAAAATAATTTTATTATAAGAAAGAATGAAACCACGAACTTCAGACGTGTTGCTTTTGCTGCTGTACAATAATATATTTTTGATATCAATAAAATTTAAAATGCATATAACTTTTAAAAAGATTTTTTAATGTTTGGCATTCATATTTTAACACGCATTTATTAAATAAAAATAATAATAATAATAACTTTGTGCAAAAGTATTTTTTTTTTCTTTGATTAAAAAATGTTTACAAGTAAAACTATCGCGTTTATTTCATAATATTCTATTAATAAAACCTTTATACAAATATGTTATGTAAAGTAATATTAGAAGTAAATTTGTAAAAGTACCAACTTTTTATGAATATTTAATGTACCTCATTAAGACATTTTAAATTGCAGAAATTAATATTGATCGGTAACATTGCTGTAACCACTTTTCTCACTTTATATGAATAATTCAGGATCACCAGGTTCTTCTTACAAGAGGTCGAAAGACAAGTTTGGTACAGTTCCTGTCACACTCTTTGCAATGATTTTTTCCTCTCGTCAGCGAAGTTAAAGCGAAAACTAGCTTCCGGGTATCACCAGATATCTCTCTTGCTCTTCCTTTCTCTTTTGCTTTCCTTTTTCTTAAGAGTTAGCAGTTTCAATTCCCTATCCTATATGAAAAGATCAAAATTGAAATTTAAGTTTTAAGCTGACAAACTGAATCATCAACTTTATTGTTAGCTTCTAAAAGCAAAGAAAAAATCTTAAAGTGATATTAACAAAAATATCTTCACTAAACTAGAATAAAACACTAGAATAAAAAAGTATACATTCTTCTAGATATTCTGCATAAATTTAAATATTAAAAAAAATGCAACATTATTCAATATTTTAATGGATCTCATTAGTAAAACGTGCACTTATTTATTATAAAACTAAATAGAATTTATGAAGAGAGGAAGAAAAATATTGCTACATTGGCAAATATTGCATAAAACAAAGTTAACCTTAAACTAATTATTAAATTTTTAAAATGGTTACTTGTAAAAGCTCACGTAGTTCGATTTTTTATAATGGAAACTTTTCTAACAATTAGGATTTTAAATAAAATTATAGCTTTCGATACTAAAAAAAGAAAGGGGAGAGAAAAAAAGGAATTGTTATTTAGTTAATTTATTCCCTGTAACTTTCTCTTATACAGTTCATTGCTTAATGACCTAATTATTATAAATCCTGCATTCCTTTCTATTTTTATATCTCTTCGCTGCCATTATAGTTGTTTCAAGTCGATATAGCCATTAATGTGCACACTAGAAGCACTGATTACATTTAATGATGTTGCCCACTAGCAGATGGCGTTATATCGAACACAAATAATGTAAAATATATTCCTTGTTTGTTACATTTTAAAGTAATGAAAGAGACGAGATTCTCTTAGATTTTTCTATACTTACCGAAAGAAATCTTTATTTAATAATCGTTACATAGTAAACAGCGTCGTAAATTTTAGTCAAATTATTTCTAACTACATAAATTTTGCTATAAAATAATTAAATTGTCATTATGTTCTTTGTTTCTAACATTTTAAAGCTTCGAAAGAGGTGAGATTTTGTTGAACTTTCCCACGATTACAGGGAAAAAATTCTGCATGTAATAAACTTTATACGAAAAATAACATTAAAATGTGTTTTTCAATATTTATAAACTGGACAAATCTTTCTTTAAAATAGTTAAATTTGACATTACATTACTTGTTTTTAATGGTTTAAAACAATGGAAAAGTTGAGATTCTGCAGGAAGTTTCTGTTTTTATGAAAGAAATGGGGAAAATTTTCACTTAATAAATATCTTACGGAAAAATAGCGTTATAAATATTCGTTACAAGCATTTAAACCTGAATAAATTTCTATTTAAAATAATTAACTTGACAATTTAAAGCAATGAAAGAGTTGAGATTCTACAGAATATTTTTGCTTTTATGAAAAATAAAAAATTACAAGGAAAATGTCATAATTTTTTTAAACTTTTGATCTTTTATTAAATAAATTATAGATGAAAATAATTAAATCGACACTGAATTTCCTCATTTGTAACTTAATCAATGAAAAGGATGAGATCTTGTAAAGTTCTCCTATGCTTTTAGTGAGAAAAATCCTCATTTAGTAATCTTTTTACAAGGAAAAACATAAAAAATTTGTAAAAAACTTTATTTCTAACTGAACAAATTTTAGTATAAAATAATTAAACTAAAACATTTTTGCATCCCATTTAAAACATAAATTTTTTATACTACTCTTTCTACCCTTTTTTCTACATTTTAAACTCATTTAAAAAGTTTTATCTACAAAAATTCGGGATTTGTCAAAAAATATCTCCGCATTAACGAGCAAATGACGAGTTTTTTTAAAAGGATTTTTCTATATCTACTTTGTACAAAAATGTGATACTAAAACTGTAATCGTATGAAGCTCACAGAGATCTACTTTTGGCAAAATCGTATTGAGTAGACGAAAAACTAGGTAGATAAGAAGTAACATAAAAACTTAGTATCCATGGTAACTGGTGGAATAGTGAGTTGGCGAGTCTATAAAATCTTTTGTCATCAGATAGCCGTCATGCAAAGAACATTCAGTCGTCAGCCACACCCATGGGGTTGACTTGGGACTGGCACTTAGCCTAACGCAAGCTGGATGTGTTCCCAAGCAATGTGTGCAATAAAATTGGTTAAGTCGATTTACTTGTCTTTGCACAGTTACATTTGCAGACAAGATATATTAGTACCCATATAGAAATAGATATAGAATGTCTCTGACCGATGATCTCTTATAACAGATAATAACCTTTTCTACATATAGATTTTTGATGGCAAACGTCATTATAACATATGCATCATGATGGAAAAATTCTCTCACATAACGCTCAGATTTCTTATTTAACAAGCAAAGTATAGAAATCGCGAATATTTACAATGTTTCANTTTTAAATATTAAACTAAAATTTAAAAATATTATTGTCGAGTTTAATAATATTCAATATATATATATATATATGTGCTGTGTTATATCGATGTCAGAATTTTATGAAATTATTTGACATTATAAATATGTCGTTCAAATTCAATCATCTGCAAAGGTAGAGTCAGGCAAGCAAATATTGATCATTTCTCTTACTTTACTCAAATGCATCTTCTCGTGTGACGTTGCACGTGCTTCCGTCTGCTCCCTGAGCGAGAAAAGAAGTCCGCTCCACTCTGAGACATCCATCACATTGACGTTAACACGGTACCTTGCCACCGTTGACAAATGTCCGATTTGGTTGACAGTAAGTATAGTTTTGTCACTACTAGGCGTCAGGACTGCTGACCTAAGTCCTTTCAACCAGACTTGCCAGAATATTTTACCGACTTATTTACCATACAGTTCCTTTGAGATTTGTGTTATTCTTTGAAAATTTCCAAGAGAATGAAAATTTAAACTCGATATGAGACGTTTCGTCTTCTTTTTCTTTTTTTCTTTTTTCTTTTTTCAAACAAAACTGCTCATTTTTTTCTTCTTTTCACGTAAAATACAACTTTTAAATAGATTAAAAAAAATATATATATATAATTTTTACATTTCGGATTTATATTTAAAAAAAAAATAATAAGTAACCTTTTGTAGAATATATATTTATACATGGAATGAGATCGTAAAATTAATTGTGTGCTTCAAACGAATCGTTATCTTAAGATGGTTTTTTCCCTATTCCTTTCATCTCTTCAATATAAAAGTTGCCTACGGAATTTCGAAGAGAATCATTTATAATTAAATATTAAACGAAGACGATCAAACGATATTGAATATTTTCCTTTACAAAATTCTACTTAACTTCGGAAAATACTTAATCACGTTGTCCCAATTATATAGACAAATTTATGTAAGAAAAGCACGCTCAAAAGATCTATACAAAAAGAATAAATATCCAAACGATTTATCTACTTTCAATCGATAAAATTATTCAAAAAGTTGTACAAAATATTATACAGTATATATGTATATTATTTATTCATTTTTAACATTAAAAATTTACTTATCTCTGCGTTTTATTTTGTGTAATGTATTAAACGTTTATCATAATTTTATTTTTTTATGAGAAGATAAATCACAGATTAATAATTTTCCTAATAAAATTTTTGTTAGCGATAATTTAAAAAGTTATGACCATTTATAAAAAATTTAAAATCCGTCACGCTTATTGGTTAATGGAATATACGAAACAAAACAAATGATTATTAATGTAAGTTAGGCTGTAATTAAATCAAATTTCTGGCCTATCAGGGCATGTAAAACTAATGACTGACTAAAACTAAAACAATGAGAGCAACTAATTCACGCCTATCTTATTTATTTTCTTCTTCTAATCAATCAGCAGATCGAATTAAAGACATTTTTAAAGGGCTCTGATTTGTTAGAATATTATAACCAAACATTTATTTAACATTGTTATTTTACTGTTTACTATTTCTAAGTACAGTATTTATTTAAGGGCTTACCACACATTGAGACATGTTTATTTCCTTTATTACTCTACTTATCATACATTATACTACAAACATCAACATTTTTTGACCATCCTAAAATGCATTTTGCTGTTCCATTACAACCCTCTTCAGTCAAGTTATATTTGCCAAATAAAACAGCATTAATTTGCATGACTCATACTGAAACTACTGACAAACATGTCTAAAATGTGTATTACAGTTAAAAACTTAACACATCTAATTAATAGATAGGTATACTGTCGACAGCATACCTACAAATATACTTACTACACATTATATTACAATTTGCACGTGTAAACTACTGCATATCCACTCTTAAGCTATAGCATTACATTAATATTTTAATATTTAATTGCATTAAATTGTTCACAAGTAGTCTTAAAAACACATGAACTGAAGATTAACACTTATAGTATTTCGTATGTAACATTTTTATCTTCATCACTTAAGTTTTTACCACATATTTCTTTTCAAAATTCATCATCCTGATACGTAACATTAGGAATTTCTTTATTTTCCTATACCTTATCATATTTAAATTATTATTAGTCCATGAATTATGATCACTATATTTTGCATAATATTACCTTGTCGGGTAATTAAATGTGTTAAGTTTTTAACTATATATATATATATTTTAGACATGTTAGTCAGTAGTTTCAGTATGAATCATGCAAATTAATGTCGTTTTATTTGGTCAGTTTAATCTGACTGAAGAGAGCTATAAGAAAAAATAATAAAGGAGATAAACATATATCTCAATGTGTAATAAGCCCTTAAATAAATACTAAGAAATAGTAAACAGTAAAATAACAAGTGGGCTAGAAACTGGTTAAAAATTTATTTAATAGTTAGTTCAACTTTCAAATTATATTTAAACATTTCTCTATATTAGACTGTTTACGCTCCAAAGCAAGATCTAGTTTAGATTTTCGGGGTCTTAATGTATCTTGCAGCTTGTTTAGTAAATCAGCCTAGCTTCAGAAGGTTAGGCTATATATGATTGCTTTAAACAGTATGTATGAGATATTGAACTTTAGTAGTGTAATTTATTCTCTTCTCGTTTTTGTGATAATTTATTCTTTTATTCCATTATTTCTAAGCGCGATTAAAACCGCATTAAACTGTTAAAAAGTAGAAACATAAGCTGTAAATTATATATTTTTTCTACCTGTATCTAGAGTTATATATCTCGAAAAGAAGCATTAATAAATAAAAAAAAACATTTAAAGAAACTTATTTTATATAAAAAAATTATAAATTAGATTAGAATTTTTCAACAAAAAGACAAATAGAAAAAAATTTATTCAAATATTAAAAATTAACTTTTTGTTCCTCCTTAAAACAAATATTAATAATTTTTTTCCCTTTCTTCATCTTTTCTTTTTTACTTTCTACTACTTAATACATTTTGAATTTATTTTTCACGCAATTATTTACAGTAAAACGAATAAATAAAATCTATTCCTTTACGTAATTAATTTTTTCGAATGGAAAAATGTTTCAGAAATAATTTTATCGATGTAAGAAGGACTAAACTAAAGTTCGTTCCCCCTTTTTTCCATTTTCTTGAAATAATTTAAAAAATAAATTAATAAATAATTTTAATCATTTTTAAGGAATAGCTTAATAAATTATATATATAAACTTTATTAATTTATATATTTTATTAGAATTTAAGATATATTTTTCTTAAGAGATTTAAAATTACAGAGAGTAATTTATGTAACTTATCATATTTCCAATTATACTTTATATATTTTTATATAAGAATTCTGTTCCTATAACTCTTAACTATTACTTTATTCAACTACGAGATAGGATATTGATTGAAATAAGTTTATTTTTTCCTCTAAATATCTATATGATTATGATGATGATGATAACGATGAAGGTTTACATTTGAAACATTCTTCTATCATTCTTGATTTGTATACGTTTAGTCTAGTCGTTCGTTGTCCTATGGTTCGTGAACTGAATTTCAAGAAAGAGCCACGATTTGTAATTCTTTTCTTTATTTTTTTCTTATCAATTCTCTGTCATCTGTTCGTTCTCTTGGTATCTCTTAAAGCCTTCTCCTGTTATTACGTTCAACTATCATTTCGCGGAAGCAGATTGAGTGCAGTCCACAGCAATGTTTGCCACTATAACATTGAAGTGCAATTGCTTCAGATAGAAATGATTTCGAATTTCATTTCAATCCCGTTCTGTCATATGCCCTATTTTTGTATTTTACATATAATTTATGATTTAAATTTGAAATGACTCCGATGATAAAATCGCTACAATACGAATTAAATAGTTTTATAATAAATCTGTCAAAATGTCAAGACCAAAACTCGTAACAAGATAAGACCTATCAACTTCTAAATTGTAGCCTACTGTAGCATGTTGAAATCTGAATGACGACTATTGTAACCTTATAATCTTTCTTCTTACTTTTTTTCCTTTCGTTTTAAAGTTCAATATTTAATTTTTATTTAAATAAAACATGTGAACTGAATATTTCTCAGTTCTTCAGTGTATTTTATAACATATAATACAACCTGTTTTTGTTTGTTTATGATGTGATTTTGCTTGTTTACAAGACTACAATTTCCACAATCGTTTAATTTATGTGAAGATTTTAATAAAAATAATGTCAAAAACAGTTTTGATTTTTCAAGTAAAATAATTAATCAATTAATATTTTTAATAGAAAATGATGATATTTTAAAGGTGATTGTTATTTATTATTCTATTCTAAAATTGTAGTAAACGAAATAATTTTATAAATATAACATATAATTTTAATAATTTATACACATTTTTAATTTTTTGTATTTTGTTTATACATTTTATTAATTTTATTAATTATTATTGTATACTTTTATGTTAAATCGTGGAGCGATTTTCAATATCTCTCCGGATCGCCCCTTAATTAAGTTCGTAGAAAATAAATAAATATTATTTAAAAAATTATTTTAAAATTACATTTAAAATAAAGTAAGAATTTTGAAGTTTAAATTAATATTTTTTTCGCAATTAAAAAATTTAAAGACTTTTTATCTACTATTTTTAACATATAAAGTTACAAGTTGTTAATAACAATTTATAATAAAAGGCAAAAATTATCAAAAAATTAAGTTCCACTTAAACATTCAATTATTCATTTTAAATTGATAATTTAGAAAAAGAAATTTGAATAACTTTACGTAAGAACATTTATTTTTATTTTTTATTTATTTTTTTGTAATTCTTGAAATGCTTGTTATTCTAATTTAATAAATGTTAGAAGTATCATCTTAAAAAGTAAAGAAAATTTTATTGTTTCTTTCCTTCAACAAATTATAATTCTACGAATTAAAAAATATATAAAAAACGAATATTTTTATATCTTTTATGACATAATAATGATGATAATACTCAAGAAAAAATAGAAGATATTTAAAAAATTAATTAATTTATTAATATTTTAGTCGCATACTGTATTTTTCAAAGATTTTTTTTTAATTTTAAAGTATTAAAAAATAATATTTTACATGTTATTTCTATGTGAGTTGTTATTGTTTATGTGAATAAAATTTCTAGTCGAATTTTTATTTTTACTTAATAAATTCAACAGCAGTTGGAAAATAATCTTCAAATTGAAGTTGGAAAAAGTATATATATAGTAAGAGAGGAGTCGCTCTTGTTAACGAAGTTGCTTTCAAGAAATATTCGATTGTCGTGACTTGTGTGATTAAACTTGAAGAAACCGTTAAGATGATAAAATTGACATTCCAAATATGCAGACTTGTAATTATATTGAATGTTTTTATTATTGTTTTTTTTCGGAAAATTTTTAAAAGTATATATTTTCAACAAACTTCTTTGATTAAAGAAAAAGATTTTGCAGGTAGAAAAGTCATATGATATTGAATTTTAATTATATAAGTTTGAGGAAAGCAAATTTTTGTTTTCGATATTTTGCTACTCTATCATATTTTTAGTTGTTCCTTCTATACTTTCTCTTCTTTAACCATTATGTTCTATCACATTTTCCGGACAGTTATCTGAATCAGCAGTTAGCAATAACTTGTTGTTAGAACTACATTCCCGCTGAGAATACGACAAAATCATATCATTTTATTCATAATATATCTTTAGTTTTTAGTAAATCTTAATTATAAGAGCTTATAAATTTTTCTCTTAAGTTATTTCGTTTATAATGTTACTAGAATTAATATTTTTGATAGAGAAATTTTAATAAAAATTAATTAAATACTTTTTTTCAATTTAAAAGTTTTACATTAGCTTAAAATCAGAGTACAAAAGAATTTTATATTTATTAACGAAAAAAAGTTTTTTTTATGAGTTTTCAATGCGGTATTCCTTATAACGATTTTCATTACTGTAAAAACAAATTTAATCTCTTTTACGGTTCTCATTACGGTACTCCACATTTGGAAATCCTCAGATTAGTTTCAAAGGTAATAACCTAATAATGTACATGTTGGTTACAAAAAGTACGAAAAATAAGGTTAATAATTGTATAAATTTCTCCCATTCTAAGAAAGAAAGATGTTTATTGCATACACACCTTGAATAAACGTACGTTTGCCAATGGAGTGCCAATGTCACGCCTCTGGAAAGTTTGGCATCACAATACTAACAAGCTGATATCACAGTCAGTAGATGGTATTTGCGCAGTCGCAGTATAGTATGACGTCCAACTGCCGGTACCACGGGAGTGAGGCGCGGTGGTGGACGGCAGCGATTTTGCTTTGCGCCTTGCAGGACATCGATCCAAGAGTAGATGGGACAGCAGTTGGTCTGAATGTGCTGAGACATTGCTGTGTGATAAATACAGTGAGGCTTTTGTACACGGAATGTGGTGGACTACCAGTGGTTGGCCATGATCTTTACTGTGAAGTTGCTCCTCTTCTTGACAGCGTATTGGGCGGGTAAGTATATGTTGAGTTGTTGCTGTTACCTTGCTTCACGTGTTCACTTGTTTTATGTATTAACCTGCTTTGAATAATACGCAGTTTAAATCAAACTATTTACTTACTACTCTACTACAAATATTACTACCACAAACTCTTTAAGCAACTTTCTTAATCTTATAACTCCTTCCAAATATTAAAAAAAAAATCATACATTCTATATATACTTATAACCAGTTTTGTATATTAATTAGCACGTGGTTAGTTCTCTATCCCTAATATAATGTATAACATTTGAGTTTTTTCTTCTTAATTTAAATGTTGAGTGTAATTTTAGTTAATAATGAACACTGCGGCAATGCAGAAACCGATACTTGTGATTGATTAGCACTTGAAAAACTGTTATAATTATCTTTAATTATCAATGTTCCTCTAGTTGAACAAACTTAATTAAAAAGTGTCTTCATATTCGAACATTTCGAATTCTTTTCTCTTATATTTTTTCCCTTTAATTTACATATTTCTCATTTTCTTTCTTTAATATATCTTTTAATTGAATTTTACTTTATAAAATGTATTATACCCATAAAAATATTGATCAGAAATGTTTAAAATAATAAAATATTCATGAATTCTCTCGATTTTTTCACATACATTATACTATAATCCACATATTCACTTAGCTTGCCATATTTTTCAACGTAGTAAAAATATTTTTAAATAAAATCATTATTCTCCAGCTTCTTAAAGAAAAACATATATATATATATAACTTATAAAATATTTTTAAAAATAATAATAATAATAACTTTGTGCAAAAGTATTTTTTTTTTCTTTGATTAAAAAATGTTTACAAGTAAAACTATCGCGTTTATTTCATAATATTCTATTAATAAAACCTTTATACAAATATGTTATGTAAAGTAATATTAGAAGTAAATTTGTAAAAGTACCAACTTTTTATGAATATTTAATGTACCTCATTAAGACATTTTAAATTGCAGAAATTAATATTGATCGGTAACATTGCTGTAACCACTTTTCTCACTTTATATGAATAATTCAGGATCACCAGGTTCTTCTTACAAGAGGTCGAAAGACAAGTTTGGTACAGTTCCTGTCACACTCTTTGCAATGATTTTTTCCTCTCGTCAGCGAAGTTAAAGCGAAAACTAGCTTCCGGGTATCACCAGATATCTCTCTTGCTCTTCCTTTCTCTTTTGCTTTCCTTTTTCTTAAGAGTTAGCAGTTTCAATTCCCTATCCTATATGAAAAGATCAAAATTGAAATTTAAGTTTTAAGCTGACAAACTGAATCATCAACTTTATTGTTAGCTTCTAAAAGCAAAGAAAAAATCTTAAAGTGATATTAACAAAAATATCTTCACTAAACTAGAATAAAACACTAGAATAAAAAAGTATACATTCTTCTAGATATTCTGCATAAATTTAAATATTAAAAAAAATGCAACATTATTCAATATTTTAATGGATCTCATTAGTAAAACGTGCACTTATTTATTATAAAACTAAATAGAATTTATGAAGAGAGGAAGAAAAATATTGCTACATTGGCAAATATTGCATAAAACAAAGTTAACCTTAAACTAATTATTAAATTTTTAAAATGGTTACTTGTAAAAGCTCACGTAGTTCGATTTTTTATAATGGAAACTTTTCTAACAATTAGGATTTTAAATAAAATTATAGCTTTCGATACTAAAAAAAGAAAGGGGAGAGAAAAAAAGGAATTGTTATTTAGTTAATTTATTCCCTGTAACTTTCTCTTATACAGTTCATTGCTTAATGACCTAATTATTATAAATCCTGCATTCCTTTCTATTTTTATATCTCTTCGCTGCCATTATAGTTGTTTCAAGTCGATATAGCCATTAATGTGCACACTAGAAGCACTGATTACATTTAATGATGTTGCCCACTAGCAGATGGCGTTATATCGAACACAAATAATGTAAAATATATTCCTTGTTTGTTACATTTTAAAGTAATGAAAGAGACGAGATTCTCTTAGATTTTTCTATACTTACCGAAAGAAATCTTTATTTAATAATCGTTACATAGTAAACAGCGTCGTAAATTTTAGTCAAATTATTTCTAACTACATAAATTTTGCTATAAAATAATTAAATTGTCATTATGTTCTTTGTTTCTAACATTTTAAAGCTTCGAAAGAGGTGAGATTTTGTTGAACTTTCCCACGATTACAGGGAAAAAATTCTGCATGTAATAAACTTTATACGAAAAATAACATTAAAATGTGTTTTTCAATATTTATAAACTGGACAAATCTTTCTTTAAAATAGTTAAATTTGACATTACATTACTTGTTTTTAATGGTTTAAAACAATGGAAAAGTTGAGATTCTGCAGGAAGTTTCTGTTTTTATGAAAGAAATGGGGAAAATTTTCACTTAATAAATATCTTACGGAAAAATAGCGTTATAAATATTCGTTACAAGCATTTAAACCTGAATAAATTTCTATTTAAAATAATTAACTTGACAATTTAAAGCAATGAAAGAGTTGAGATTCTACAGAATATTTTTGCTTTTATGAAAAATAAAAAATTACAAGGAAAATGTCATAATTTTTTTAAACTTTTGATCTTTTATTAAATAAATTATAGATGAAAATAATTAAATCGACACTGAATTTCCTCATTTGTAACTTAATCAATGAAAAGGATGAGATCTTGTAAAGTTCTCCTATGCTTTTAGTGAGAAAAATCCTCATTTAGTAATCTTTTTACAAGGAAAAACATAAAAAATTTGTAAAAAACTTTATTTCTAACTGAACAAATTTTAGTATAAAATAATTAAACTAAAACATTTTTGCATCCCATTTAAAACATAAATTTTTTATACTACTCTTTCTACCCTTTTTTCTACATTTTAAACTCATTTAAAAAGTTTTATCTACAAAAATTCGGGATTTGTCAAAAAATATCTCCGCATTAACGAGCAAATGACGAGTTTTTTTAAAAGGATTTTTCTATATCTACTTTGTACAAAAATGTGATACTAAAACTGTAATCGTATGAAGCTCACAGAGATCTACTTTTGGCAAAATCGTATTGAGTAGACGAAAAACTAGGTAGATAAGAAGTAACATAAAAACTTAGTATCCATGGTAACTGGTGGAATAGTGAGTTGGCGAGTCTATAAAATCTTTTGTCATCAGATAGCCGTCATGCAAAGAACATTCAGTCGTCAGCCACACCCATGGGGTTGACTTGGGACTGGCACTTAGCCTAACGCAAGCTGGATGTGTTCCCAAGCAATGTGTGCAATAAAATTGGTTAAGTCGATTTACTTGTCTTTGCACAGTTACATTTGCAGACAAGATATATTAGTACCCATATAGAAATAGATATAGAATGTCTCTGACCGATGATCTCTTATAACAGATAATAACCTTTTCTACATATAGATTTTTGATGGCAAACGTCATTATAACATATGCATCCTGATGGAAAAATTCTCTCACATAACGCTCAGATTTCTTATTTAACAAGCAAAGTATAGAAATCGCGAATATTTACAATGTTTCAAATTATAGAAATAATTCAAGTTTTAATAAAAAAATAATAACAATAATAATATAAAGAAAATTAATAATTTATTTAAGAAATTGCATTTTATTTATAATTTTATTAATTACATTTTTAAAATAAAAAAATAAATTTATCTTTACCATTAAATGCATTATCTATTAAGTGTTTTAATAAATGTTTAATATGTTTTCTCTTCCTTTTTCTGAGCTATATTTAGTAAAAAAAGGAAAAAAATCAATTTTTCTATCTTTAAATCTAGAAATTGTATACGACTTTTCTATAATATTTTTCTAGAATTTTATTACTAATACATTTAACTTAGCATCAATAGAAAATTGTTAGTTGTATAAAGCAATTATATAGTTTGCTAGGTTATCAATTGCTAGACCTTTTTATGACATCGCTTGAATTACAAATTATATATACTATATATTTATATATAAAGCAATTTTACTTGTGTAGAGAAAATTTAGCCTTTAGCCCTTCTAGAAAACTGTTTATGTCGTCCATTCTTGACACACTTACAGATATTAGAATCCCGGTATACGTCACGAGTGCTGTTGACAATCGCTGTACGTGCTTGTCCTACATAAACATCCTGCTATAAACCTGTATATATTCGGATATTTGCTCAATGGCAAATATCAAAAACACTAGATAAATCCAATACTCACTTGTTTTATGTATTAACCTGCTTTGAATAATNTGAACAGGAAAAAAAAACTTTTTTATTCAATTCTAGAAGTTACTGTTTGAAATATTTTATATTCCTGCACAATATTCTCTTGCGTTTTCAATATAAAGACTGTTACTGTTATTTATTTTTTTAAACTTAGACTTTATTTTTTTAAACTTTTTAAATCGAGATTTGTTTAATTTTTGAGGAATATTTTTTAACTAAATAATTAAAAGGAATATTTAAATTTTGAGGCACTCTTCACTCTAATTATCAATTTATCCTTACACTCCACACAATACTTCATTTACAAGAAATTTTTACAGATATATGTATTTATTAAAATACTTTGAATAATAATTGAGAGTCTGTTTAAGGAAAAATTCTTTCCATTTTGTTCTTATTTTATTTTATTTTTGTTTGAAAAAAATAAACCGTTCCTCTCAAAACATCTCAACTACAGTTTTGTCAACAATATTTTCTAATGCTTAAAATAAACATTGTGAAACGTTTGTGACAAGAGAATATAAAGTATAGTGTTAATACAATTACATATAGTACTATAAACGATAGGAAAATTATATAATTTATCATATATATATATATATATATATATCATATAATCTAAACCTATAATTTTAACAGCATATCGCATGAACATTGCAAATGACGCAAAATAAATGCAGTGACATGAGTTCACATTATACGCATCACCCTATACTACCTTTATAGCATTAGTCAATTAGCACCCTAATTATTATACGTATAATATATCAACTTGGTTTGCTACATTATATTGTGAATTCGTGCATTATTATCATTAACATTTAATTACATTTATCCTTAAAAATTAAATTATTTATTTGAACATTAAATCACTAATTTATTGCATGATAATTCTATAAAATTATTTTATATATACACATAACTTTTATATAATATTTATAAGCTTAACTAATATTTAAAGCAAGTTACATGAGATTTTTATCGATTAAACTGTATAAAGATTTTATATATTATCATTCGTTCTAGCTAGATTTATAAATATTTTATTTTTTCCAAGAAAAGTATCTGGTTGATTTGATTTTATTTAAAAAGTTTTTATTTATTTATTTTTCTGAAAAGACAAAATTTATTATCTGTAGACTTATATGAAAATTGGCATATTTTCCTTTATTTTTTAATAATATTTAGAATGAAATACTGTGCACAATTTAGTACTTATTTTTCTAATTTTTTTTTATTAAATTTTACATAAAAATGGTAATAAAATTGAATATAAAATATGGAATAACAATATATAAATAAATAAATAATTTTAAAGAAAGAAAATTGAAATTTATATAGGTTAATTTGCATATTTCATACACGAAGAAACATCTTTAAGAAATTTTATTTGCTATAAAATTTTTATATTAATTTATTTTTCTTAATTTTGCATCAAAATCTACTTAAATTATAAATAAATATTAAATTAAAAATACAAAATTTTTAGTGAAATAAATCAAAATTTACATAGATTAATTTGCATGTTTCCACAGAGATCTAC
>NW_019384936.1:189027-193570 GCF_000671375.1 Centruroides sculpturatus | reverse complement strand
TGTAAAAGAATAAAATATTATAATAGTGACTTTTAGGCTATTAAAATAATTTTTAAATTATTTAAATATTTTATAAATTCTTACATAAAAATTTTCAAAAAATGTGTTAAAATTTGTAACCATCAATCACTTTTCCAATTTTCCTTAACTAGATATTAAATTCAGTAAGATAACATGGTGTAAGAACGTTCTTGACTCTAACAAACTTGTGGAAAACGCACGTGATTGGTTGACAACTCACGTTCTTGTGGCTCGAACTCGGGGATTGTGAGGCTTTGACTACCGCTTTTAGTAACAACGTGACCTCACTACAAGGTTGCTATTAAAGGCTCCACCCCGTAACTAACACTCTGCAAAGAAAGAATATGTTTGTTTAAAACATATTTAACGTCTCCGTTTAGTGACAATTGAAGAAAATCATTAGATTCATACTGTATTTAATGTATTTTCTTTTAGATTTACTTCTAAAAAATACAAAATTTTCAATAAATAACATAAACTATCATCTGTAAAGTGGTTCTCAAGTGGTGTATCGCGGTATACCAGTTGAAAATTAGTATTCTATTATCTAGTTTAATAATTTTCAAATACTGTGCCGCGGCATATCAATTAAGAATCTCATACTCTCTTTTATAAATTTACTGTTATTAAAGTTACTTTATAAAATATATTAATAAAGTTCTTTTAATGTTATTAATAAATATAAATCTATTATTATTATTATTATTATTATTATTTAATCTATAAATTAAATAATAATAATAATAATAAAATTGTAGGTAAATTAAATATTTACTTAATTTTATATGTATTTAAAATAAATAAATAATTCAAGCTATTATGTTCTTTACATAATAATTTATTGAGCAATTTAATAGAAATAATTTTATATTTAAGGATATTGTTAGAATTTATGGATGAAATATTACCAGTGACCTTTCCTAAAGGCATTACGATAATTTCGTTTTGTTAAGTGAAAAATGACAATTGTGTCAATATTGTTTATAAGCTAGTCAATATTATATAATAAGATAATCGCATTTCCAAACAACACAGTTATTGTTTTTTTCGATTATTGCAATTTGTTTTATTTCTTTAATTAAATTATTATCGATCTATCAAACTTTTTTATAATACATATTATTTAGGCTGTAGATTAGTAGCTACATTAGTGATATTTTTATGCCTAGGAAACGAAGCCCAAAATTAACTACACAATTAATTTTTATTACTATTAAAACTTTCTGAAAAAAAGGGCTCGAGTTCGCCAGGTTGTCTAGGGCCCGTATGCGTGTAAAATCGGAACTATTTTGCATTACCTCTACAGAAAAGGTATATGGTAATGCTAGGCCATCTTTTATTGGTATAAAATAATTAATATTTGGAAATTGATTCTCATTTTTATCAAATACAAGACAATTATAATGTTAATTTAAACTGTTTTTTTTTTTTATATNTTTCAGACTTCATATAAAACGGAATTATCAACAGTATTATAGGGGGGGTCAACTGTATAGTATAATAGAGAAATACGGTATACAAAATATATTTTGTAGATATTAATTATTTGTAGAACATTATCTCTGGAATATCTCCAAATTAAATTTAAAATAATTTCTAGAATTATTGTAAATATTTATTATTATTTAAAAGGTTTAATATTTAATAAGCGAACGAAACACGTGTTTAGTGGTCTTAATTAGCTTCGTCCTACCATTTCCGCTCTTTATTAATCAAATTCTCTGCTTTTACGCTTCCAACCGTTTCCGTTTATGACATTACGAAAAGGGAAATTAGAAAAGTTTCTAATAATATAATTTTTATGCCATCGAAATGTATTTTGAATGAGACTAAAGGTGTTTCCGTCGCTTCGTGACGTATCGTTGTTACGTTAGAAACGTTCCTCGTTCCGTACTTCGTTTTAAAATGTCATTTTTGACTACTTAAGAATCGTTGTAATAAATTTTAATTACTTATTTATTGTTTATTTAAATTTAAGAGTATAAAAATAAACAAAAAATGTCACTATTAATCGCTAGATGGCGCCACGCAGAAATGAAATAAACTTTTTTTTAAAAATAAATTTAAAGATTACTTAATTTATTTAATAAATTAAAAATAAAATAAAATGTATAAAAATTCGAATTTTATTTTGTATATAAAACTCATTTAAATTTTTCTTTGGAAATTATTACAAAATGCCAAATTGTAAATTACGTCTTTCTCTTTAATATAATGGAAATCGAATTTATTAAATACGGAAAAAATCTTTTATAATTTTGCTTTTTAATAAGTTTTAAAATGTTTTAATCGGCTGTTAAAAGAATTGAATAAAATATTAGTTTTTCGGGTGAAGTAAACGGCAAATGCGCTGATAATTAAGCAATTTGTTGGAAAACGAATTGATAAAAATGTATTAGATTGGGAATTATTAAAAAGAAAATGGTTTAATTACCCGCAATAAAAACAGCTGACGTCATAAAATATTAATGCTAGTACTGTTAATGACCGATAGATGTCGTTTGACAGAAGAGGAGATTGACAGGCAGTCGAGTGGAGGATAGCGGAGAGACGAGAGGCGTCTGTTATTAAGATAAGCCGCGAACGAGTGTTTCTGATGAATCGGCATCGGGATCGAACACAGAGGTAATTCGTATCGACGCGGGACGTTGGAAAATACAATTAGTGCGCCGCTTATGTTATACTCTGGGATAAGTGCGGAGCCCCCGATGGAGGTGTATTACCCGTGCTACCTGTTTTGTCACTCTACACTCCGGCACGTGTGACGGGGGGATGTATCGTACGGCCACTATCTTCGATGCATCGGTGTGGTTTAGTGTAAGATGACTTCTGTTATCGACGCAGAATGAAGGGACAAGTTAATATATGGATCGCTTTTTGTTACCTACTTACGATCCGGTATTGTCTGGATGCCTATCGAGGTGAGTTACGTTTAATCGCACTTTTTTCCATTTAAAGATTGGGCGTAGGCGTTTGGAAAAACCCGAGAAAACATACCAATAACCCATGCTTTTATTCGTGAGAATCTGTATATACGATAAGGGCGACATTTAATCTCCTTCTCCAGCAGGATACACAGATGGTCGCATGGCCTGGCCTTGGCGGTCATCTGTACGAAACGGCGACTCAGCCTGGCGTGATGATTTTAGTTCCAGTAGAAACGTTTAAATTCTAAAGAATGCCATCTCCCTTCAACCATCCGGAACTCAATCCCTAACACCGTAAAAGACAGGGTTCTCCATGCGAAATTTTCCTGTTTTAAGATACTTTTCCATTTTGGCCTCCGTCGGTGTAATCTGTTACACATCGTTGGACGACTTCCTGTTTTTTCAAGAATTTCTGAATCGCTGCACTTTGAGGAATGGTTGAAGTGTTATAAAAGGAATTTCACATGTCGCTGCAGCTAATTATTCTGTCGAAAAAGTTATATATATATATATTTTTTTTTTGTAGTAACTTTTTATATATATATATATATAATTCTTTCAAACAAAATCTAGTCTCTTTATATAAATATTGATATGCTTTATAAGCTAAGAAAAATCAATATTGACATGTAGAGAGAAATGAAGATATGTCAGATGACTTTATTGGAAACGGTTTGTCGCAAAATACTAATCTATTAAAAGATATGAATGAGGGGTGAATACGTATTAGCATAAATTCGGATAGTGAAAGAATCTAGAGTGCATCATAAAATTGTAATTATTGATTTATAATCATAATTTAAGTTTGTTTTGTTCGATTCTATTTTTATCATACTTTTGTGTATGTATTTTTTACTTTTATGTTAAATTTTTTCCTCTCTTTTCCATTCTCTCTGTTTGGTGTTGTTATACTTAAAAATGTCTCTAAAATATTAAATTATAGAAATACATTTCTGAATTTCTATTTAAACAACTTTAACTATTCGTCTATAAAATTGACCTTAAAGTAGTTATTCTGTTTATAATTCATTTCTCGACATTTTGAAGAAGGTGGTATTTATGGTATTATTTGTCAATATATCGCAACTTATATCAAGGGTTTGCGATAGACTAGTTGGAAATCTTTAATAAAGATGAAAAATTTATTATTATTTACTAAAAATAATGTTAAGGCATTTATTATAAAGTATTTATTTAGTTTCATTTCTTGATTTTTTAAAGAGTAGAACAACCGTATTGTTATTTGTCAATACGAATGATTCATATTTTATCGGTGGTTCGCGATCTACTAGTTGGAGATTTTAATATTACATATTTTTACTTTTATAATGTTAAATTGCGGAAATAAATTTCTGAAATTTTACTTCAAAAACCGTGCAGAATTCCAATTTTTTAGAATTGAGACAAATTCTGTGTGCTTAATTCTTTAAATTCACGCTCAATTTATCACGTTAAAGAGTTTTTAAGATGATAAAATTTTTAAAAAATTATTTAAAAAATATTCATTTTAATTTTTAAAAAAATGAGTATTTAGTTCATTTTATAGTTTTTTGATATTTAATTTGTATTATTTTTACTTATAACTCTAGTTTGTA
>NW_019384936.1:148983-188954 GCF_000671375.1 Centruroides sculpturatus | reverse complement strand
ATCCCGTTGGACATATATTTTTAAATTAAACTCACTTAAGCTAGATCGATTTATTTCAAGATTAAATAAATAAATTTTCTATATTGTTCATTCGATATTTAATATTTCATGACCTCGAATTATATATAAATTCAATATTTCATGAAATCGTTATCCACAAATTTAATATTTCATGATATAATTTATGAAACGATTTTATTGAACCCTACAATAAAGTTTTAGTGTAAAATCAATAGAGAAAAAGTAATTAGCATAAAATTTCGATTTTTATAATTCATTTATTAGCTTGTGTTATGTGTAATAATTTTCTAAATTTCATTTTTTAAAAATATTTTATACACATACACTGTATATTATTCAACGACTAATTTATATGACTACTTTATTATTAAACGTTTATTGTTCTTATATACTTTCTTATTAGAATATTTAAAAAAAATTTAAAGTATTCTTTACTGAAATTAACCTAAAAATATTTATAATAAAGTATTTCTCAAGTTTATATTGAATTTCTCAACTTTTCGAGAAAATGGACAATCGTAATATTAGTAGTCGGCATGATTCGCTATTTTTCAGTTGCTCGCGATCTACTAGTTGAAAAATAATACGATATATACGCTACAATATATTCACTTATTGTTTATCTGTGCTGTAACTAGGAGATTGAAAACTATCATTTTTGATATTAGAATCTATATAGATTCATGCTACTGTTTAAGGCATTTTGTTTTTCACATTTTATATATTTGTAAGCTCTAGTCATGGAAATTACAATAATTTGAGTTGTCAACTAAACTGTTGCCATTATTACCCAAACCATAATTTATTTTTAAATTAAAATTCATATTTTACTTGTAATTTATGTGTGTGTTTTATTAAAGCTAACTGTTTGTGCTTTTTAATATAAAAGATAACCCAAAAATTAACTAATCATTTTAAAGACCAAATTACATAATACTATATACAAAATTATATATTCACAGAAATGTAAATAAATCCTTTTTTAATAATTTATATGAAAAAAAATTGTATTTCGATTTTCGTTATTAAAAAAATAATAATAAATAATTATATACATTGAAAGAATTTATTAATCCAAGGTTTTTTTTTTATTTTATATATTTTATTTTTAATTTTTCGCATTAGTGATACAATTCTTATTGAATTTTTCAATACGTTCAGTATCTGAAGATTACAGTTATAGAAAGCTATATTCACATATGCGTATTGGTATTGAACCAAAAGTGAAAAAGACTTTAGTTTGGAAAAGGAGACTCAAAAAAAGAAGAAGACGACTATCTTTTCTGTCAGCTTCGTTTTTGACAGAGATACAATTTCCTAAAGCGACGTAGCTTGGGGCCGTTTCGTAGTTGAGATACGATTGAAAACCATGGTAACTGCATCCCCCTTATTTTTTTTTATCGTTTGCGACCAACAACTAGCGTTTTGTAAAATGGGTTACATATAGATGTATAAAATTTCAGTTATCTTGGTTGCGTGAAAAATTTCTATTCCCATTAGTCACGTGACATTTTCGGTTTTAAAAAGTAAGCAGCAAACACAATTGTCACGTGGTTTATTCGTAATATGTTCTTTCTTTTTTCCTTTTATTTTTTACTAAGTCCCCTTTTCAGGCGACTGAACGTCTGGTTGTCTCTGGTAAAGGTTTCGGAATCGTTACTAAGGGAAGTGAATGATGAACAATCAATCTTAATTTAATCGATTTTAATTTATCATAAGTCTCACATATCATACTACAACACAGATAACCGATTTTAAGAAAAGAATTAGAACTTGTACTCAATATAATCTATGAAAGGATATTTATTAAATATTGATTAAAACTAATTACACTATCCAAATTTGCATACCTATTAAAATTGATTTAAGAATTTTGATCAATTAGTAAAGCCTTATATCAATTTAATCAATAAATAAAAATAATTCAAAAGGTAAATAATTGAGATAAAGGTATTTTTTAAAAAGAATTTAATAAAAAAAAATACAATTTAAAATGAAAATATTTTAAGTAAATTGCTATACATCATGTGTTACTAAATTAGCGATTTTTAAATTTATTCCTTTGTTTAAGACTATTAAATTGTGAAGGAAACATAGATATTTAAATGAAACGACTAAAACATTTAGTTTAATTACTCTAGGGTACCACTATCAATATTAAAGAGACAACGAATGAATCGAGACGTTTCCATTCCTTCAATCAGTTCAGGAAATCTACATTGTTCTTCCATTAATAGAATTTCTTCTAATTGAAGTTTTTATATTTTAAAATCGTACTATTAAACAATTTTATCAAAAATTTAATGTAGTAAAATTGTTTTAATTGCTACAATTTAAGATATTTACAAAAATATAATATATGTTTGATTTTATTTTAATAACAATTCTAGAAATATTTTGTGTACTGTATTATATTAGCTGTCTGTCTGTAACTCTTTTAAAAATCTCGAAAATTGAGATATCGATTCAAGTTTTTAAGGATGTTTTTATGAAATGAATATATAATTTCGTGTCAATTTCGGTTATGATTAGATTAAGTAATGTAATGGATTTAATAAAAATTTTAAAAAATAATGAAAAACCAAATTTTTAAAATTTACTATTTTATCAATATGTGATTGGTTCATTTGATTTTTTCGAATTTTATGAATTTTTTTTTTCCTACATTTTTAAAATTTATTTCATTCAATTCGGTTTCTGAAACATGTTAAAGTTATAATAATAATATATATATATATATATATAATAAAGAAAAATCATTCTATAAAAGGAAAAGAAAAAGGAAAAAAAGATATATTTTCTGTTATAAATTACTAAATAAACTGAAGAATACAGTAATAGTTCTTCAGGATAAAACAAAGAAAAAGCAAGAAAAAACATTTTCTCTGTTACACCCGACAAAGGAGATAAATTTGCAGTTAGTAGAAACCCTTCTCGAAAAACTTTCTACCGGAACCCAAAGAAAGTACCATTTGACACAAGAATAATGTATCAACTACTATCAAAGTGGCTAAGTCTAACAGCCAAAAGAAGCACTTAATCCCGTTGGACACGCTGAGTCTGACTGTCAGAAGGGACTTCGATCGATATTGGTCAGTCTCAATGATTAAACCCGATCTCAAGGTCGTATTTTTTAGGGTCACACACAACTTATATCAATTATTTTCCATAGAAAATAATTTATATAAGTTATCTGCAACCTGTATTAAAAAATAGGAACTAGCATAATTTTAATTATAGTAAGATGCGTTGAACAGGAAAAAAAAACTTTTTTATTCAATTCTAGAAGTTACTGTTTGAAATATTTTATATTCCTGCACAATATTCTCTTGCGTTTTCAATATAAAGACAGCATTCTTCTGGGTTTATACTTTTTCTTTTTTTCTTTTTATCTTTGTTTCTTCTGTTTACCTTCTTCAAAAGAGTATATATGTATATATGTATGTATCTATTTTATAATAAGTTTTGTTCATATTAAGATGAATTTTCAGTCCTTGAAAGGAAATATTTTTTGTGTTCATTCTTCCTCTTCTTTCTCTTTTATTCTAAATGTCTAACATATTTTATTGAAAGTTCTGCTCATAGAAACTTCAATTTTTATTGAGAATTCGCTATAGATAGTGGCTTGAGGCCTATTCGTTCTCTATTTAATGGTTGCTAGGGTCACCATCGAAAACTTAAAAGCTTGATTTTACCACCAACTTCTGAACTGAAATTAACGTTTCCCTTATGGAAGATATCTGTCTATCTAAAAGTTATCAATGGAAAATGATGAAGGTCATAATGAAACTCGTTGATTCAACCTATCAAAGTTATGATTTTTCAAATAATTTACGAAATTTATAATAAAAATATCGATTTTTATTGAATGGAAGAAATTTTGATGTCATTTTATTATTTTATAAATGAAGAAATATGCAAAATCTATTATAAAATAAGCTCTGAAAATTTATTCATATTGTCGATAGAAATTTCTACATTGCTTTATATAAAATGTCAAAAAAATCAATATTTTTAAAAATAAAATTCNAAAGAATGAAAAAAATACAGCTAAAACACGCAAAAATTTAACAAAAATAATATTAAAGTAGCCAAGACATAGCCAAATATTATAGTGCCACATCACTAGCGGACATTTGAAATTTGCCAACTAGAATGGTCGGTTAACCGATGTGACGGTTAATCGGGGGTCGGATAATCGATGCTCTACTGTATTTATTTAAAAATAAATAAAACCATAAAAAACAGATAAGTCTTTCAGTTAGTTATATATATAAATATATTTAAATATATTAATAAGTATAGATAAGAAAAAAAGATTTACAATGATTAATATCCCCCAATCTTATAAGATAGTAATATACTCGACAATACGATTTTGGAAGCCGCGATCTACTAGTTGAAAAGTAATATCTCCTATGTTGTATATGTACTGCAGAGAAATCTATATTCTTATGATGTATATGTATGTATATATATACATGTCTATATTTGAATGTTTAAATAAAATTTATAACTGTCTCATTTTATGACTCCCTTATCAACTCTATAAAAATTTTATGTTTTCGTAAAGGAAAAAAAGGGGAAAGTGTATATTATGAATTATATATTGCAGAATACGTTTAAATGTATAAGTATAATCCTGAATGTATAACGATCTCCTAAATATTTTGTAACTGCTATACTAAATGATAGATATTATATAATTTAGATAAGCTTTAAAGTATTTTTTATTCTTAGATTAAATTTTATTTTAATAAATAAATTATAAAACGAATTTTTTTATCATTTAATTGATGTTCAATGTTACTTTATAGAATAAATAATTCTTTTAAAAAAATAGGCACTACTCAGTTTATTTTTTACTATAAATATTGAATCGACAGACAGACATTCTTTCAAAATGTCAGAAATAAATTTTGTTTTCTTTCTTTTTCTTCTTTTTTTCACGATTTTACTTTATTTTTATCTCGTTTGAACAGTGAAAGAATTGATAGTCAGTTCTTTCTGTTTATAACTACTTTAACCTCCTTTTAAAATTTATTTTAAAAATAAATATATTTATATATTAATAAATTTATACTTTCGAATGGATATAAATAACAAAATTTCTTCACTGCAAAACCTAAAAAATTAATTCGCGAAATTAAATTAAATCTAGCAATAAATTTATTTTATTTTTAAATTTAAAATCATTTAAATCGTTTTATTTTTTTGAGGAAATGTACGAATTTGTATAACTTTAACAGACAGAAATGACTACATGTTTACGGTTCATACGTGAAATACATCAAAAGTCGATATGTGCACTCCATTACTGCATTACATTCTCTCTGTTGGGAAAACAACATATTATCCATTAAAAGATGATGCTCGATATAGTTTATAGTTTCCAATCCCTGACTATATCTTCAAGTACTTTAAACTTCAATACTTTGATATGTTTATTAACTAAAAACTAAAAATATATATACTCTTAAGCATTATACGTTACACTTTTTTTTATTGGTATTTCATAACATCGTAATTTTAATTTTAATCAAACAACTTAGAAATTAAATTTAAAAAATATTATTAAAAATTAATTTTGAAATGTAAAGGCGTTATGAAATTTTATTTTTTTAAATATAAATATCATAGTAATATAACTTGAATTTAAAGCTGTATTTACATATAAACGAAACAACTTACTTCTTAGGGCCTCAAGCTGTTGCAATATTATTATTTGGCCAGGCAGAAGAGTCTTTTAACAATATAACCAAATAATATATCATAGTTTATGCCTTCAACAGGTATAACCCTGGACTGGAGTCACATTTTTAAATTTATTATTATTTGGTAAAGTGGAAGGGCCTGTTATATGTTATTGCTTAGGATCTCAAGAGAAATCACGCTAAAAGGGTTGAACAGGTGGTCACACTTTTAAAGATTTATTATTTGGAAAGGGCCTCTTTTTTTATTGTTGTTTAGATCAACGACTCTAAATCATCTTTCTTACATATTTATGTATTTCATATTTAAGTTTTATCAATCCCAAACGCTGATTATAATGTAAATTTTTACAATTACACCAAAATAAGACTTCCATATAAATTATTTTAAAATAAAATTTAAAAAAGAACATTTTTTATTTTTATTTTTAAAGAGCTTTATATCAGTTGTGTTTTAAATACCTCGCATGTTCTAACGTTTCGTGACATAGAAGTAACGTGAAACACGCTTGCAAAGTAAAAACTATAGCAGAAATCGTGCGACTTTGTACTAGAAAGTGCGTAGACAGAACACACGTTACAGCAACGGAAATCATTTGAATGTCGATATAACCCCTCTTCTGGAAACTACCTTTCATTTTCATCATCGTATTGAAATTTTTACAGCAAAAATTTTTTCGTATTGTAAGCAATAAGTAAGGTTTTATTGCTTATAATATTTGCATTTTATTGCTTTCATTTATTATTTATTAAACGTAAATCATTATTTTTATTACGTTTAATAATTTGTTTGTTATTTTCATTTATAATGTATATAAATATATATAATTATTGATTAAAATACATTTAAAAACATCATTAGCATAACTATAGTATTTTAAAAAAAAGAAGGCGACCCAAAAGTCAGTTAACCGAGATATATTTATTTAACAATGGTTAAAATAATTTGGAATGTCTGCTTGTTGCTAATTGATGTTATCTTATTACAAACAATAACAAGTTTTTTATTTAGTTAAAAAATTTTATATTTTTTAAAATATTAATAATAATAAATAGAGTTACAATGAACGTTATCACCCAACCTAATATGATAATATGTTTTTCAATAAGATTTGGGAAGCTGCGATCTACTGGTTGAAAAGTATATGATATACATTATATACACAGCAAATAAATCTATACTCCGTAATGTATATGTATCTGTGTCTCTATATTTAAGAATTTAAATAATATTTATAGCTGTATATACGTAAAAATTAATCAAATATGTTATTAGAAGGATATATTCTGAACAATTTCGACTTAACTCGTAAATTTTTGATAATAATAATCCTTTTTCTCATTGACCGAATGATGATTTAAAAATAGAAACATTAGAACTGCCCATATTTTTGAGCTGGAGGTTAAAGCTAATGTTTTATAAATGTCAAATATATCTTTAAAACTAAATTGGATATGTCTCTGATAAGACTTTATGCTTCACATTTGGGAAATACAGTAGAGCATCGATTATCCGACTCAATTGGGGACTCAGGTTGGTCGGATAACTGAAAAATCGGATAACCGAAAATAATGAAAAAAAATACAGCTAAAACACGCAAAAATTTAACAAAAATAATATTAAAGTAGCCAAGACATAGCCAAATATTATAGTGCCACATCACTAGCGGACATTTGAAATTTGCCAACTAGAATGGTCGGTTAACCGATGTGACGGTTAATCGGGGGTCGGATAATCGATGCTCTACTGTATTTATTTAAAAATAAATAAAACCATAAAAAACAGATAAGTCTTTCAGTTAGTTATATATATAAATATATTTAAATATATTAATAAGTATAGATAAGAAAAAAAGATTTACAATGATTAATATCCCCCAATCTTATAAGATAGTAATATACTCGACAATACGATTTTGGAAGCCGCGATCTACTAGTTGAAAAGTAATATCTCCTATGTTGTATATGTACTGCAGAGAAATCTATATTCTTATGATGTATATGTATGTATATATATACATGTCTATATTTGAATGTTTAAATAAAATTTATAACTGTCTCATTTTATGACTCCCTTATCAACTCTATAAAAATTTTATGTTTTCGTAAAGGAAAAAAAGGGGAAAGTGTATATTATGAATTATATATTGCAGAATACGTTTAAATGTATAAGTATAATCCTGAATGTATAACGATCTCCTAAATATTTTGTAACTGCTATACTAAATGATAGATATTATATAATTTAGATAAGCTTTAAAGTATTTTTTATTCTTAGATTAAATTTTATTTTAATAAATAAATTATAAAACGAATTTTTTTATCATTTAATTGATGTTCAATGTTACTTTATAGAATAAATAATTCTTTTAAAAAAATAGGCACTACTCAGTTTATTTTTTACTATAAATATTGAATCGACAGACAGACATTCTTTCAAAATGTCAGAAATAAATTTTGTTTTCTTTCTTTTTCTTCTTTTTTTCACGATTTTACTTTATTTTTATCTCGTTTGAACAGTGAAAGAATTGATAGTCAGTTCTTTCTGTTTATAACTACTTTAACCTCCTTTTAAAATTTATTTTAAAAATAAATATATTTATATATTAATAAATTTATACTTTCGAATGAATATAAATTTTATGTTGTTGTTATTACTATCTTAATGTTAGAAATTATGATAAAAGTTTTAATAGAATTACTCATACAAAAAACATGAGATACGCTCATTCATGCACTAAACAATTGACGTCCAATAAATAGATGTTAATCACGCAATTCATAATCTCTCCCTAGAGTCATACATCAACTAACATTGTAGATATATTAATAGAACGATCACAAATTATATATTATGTCTAAATATAGAAATAGAGGTACAATTTAAAATTATTATATGCATCATTTGTTAAAGGTTTTGCTGTGTGAAAACCTTGCATGTATTTGATTTAAAGAGGAGTTTTTTAGGTCATAATTGATTTGTTTTATCTTATCTATATATTTAATCATTTTCTTCAATTAGAATATCATTGAATAATCTGTAATTCTTGTATTTCTGAACTCAATGAGTTTGTATTATCTTCAATCTATATTTAAGAGATTTACAGATTATTCAATATAATTTTTCTTATATTTAGACTCAATGAATTTATGTTAATCTTAATTATTGCTTCAATCTAATTTTTCTTATATTTGCACTTAATGAATTTATAATCCTCTTAATTATAATTAAGCAAATTAAGAATTTTGAATGATCTGTAATTCCTTTTCTCCTGTATCCTATTTACTCTCGATCTTTGCTAAAAGAATTACAAGTCATTCAATATAATAATTCTCATATTTAGAGTGAATGAATTTCTACTCCCTTTAATTATAATTAAGCAAATTAAAAATATTTGAATAATCTATATTTACTTGTATTCAACTATTTATATTTTCCTCAATATTTATTTAACAGGCTTACAAATCACTTAATATATTTACTTTACATTCGTATATTTACGAAATTTATACTCCCTTTAATCGATTGTTTAGAGAAATACAGATTAATAAATGATCTGAAATTCCCTTACCTCTGTACTAAATGAATTTTCACTCAATCATTTGTACTCTTAATCTATTTGCTAAAGATAAATGATTGAATACAAACACGAAAAGAAACTTTTCCTTTAACCATCCATTCTCTTAGTCTAACAAAATTCCTTCATTTTGATTAATAAAAAATACAAATAAAGAATTAAAGTTTATTAAGAACACAATTATATGTAATCAAAATTAATTATTAAGGCTTCTAATTTATTAAAAATAAAACTTATAGTCGATTTTCAGTCACTAAAAACACAGTTTAAGTGTACTACTATACACATTTTAACCTAATTGTAATAATAAAAATATATATTATAATAATAGCTAATTTAACTTGAGATATTTAGATACATTAATTGATCCATTGTTTATATAAAAATTTCCACTCGATATAATCAGTGAGGAGAATAAAGTAAACATTCAATTGAGATAAATTTGTTAAACTCCTCTTTAATTGTACAAATACTCGTAATGATATTTTATTGAAATGTATTTCGAATTAGTTGTTAAATGAAAGTATACATTTGTATATATATGTGTATTTTTTGATATTTTCTAAGAGATACTATCTCTTTTTCAATAATGAAAATTGTTGAAATGAGTTGGAAAACTGCCATAATGATTGTCCTGTTCTGTTCTCTGTTTGAAAGTAAAACAAAAACAGAAACATTGTAACTGTAAAAATCTCTATTTTTATGTGTACTCATTCACAAAATATAATATATATAATATAGAAGAAGAAGAAAATAGAAACAATTAAATGTTTTATATTTATTGAATGAAAAAATTTGGTAAGATAATTTAGAGTTTAGATTTTAATTATGATTCTCTTATACCTTATCTTCCAGTTTAGATAAAATTTACGCCATCTTTTGGTGCAAAATTCCACAGATTCCAGTCTGGAATTCCTAGACGCTGTTATTATGTGACATTCATTCACAGAACTGCAGCCAAGTAATTAATTTTCTTCACAGCTGGAATTCGAGAGAATTTGGGTGTAAATGCTTGACGAAACTTTGGTCTGTTTGAAGACAAAAAATTTACCTTTGCGAAGTTTATTGTGAAAATTAATATTAAGATGCTGTTTGAATATTCGTTTATTAAAGAAATGGTAATTATATTAAAAGAATATTTTTCTTTTAAACGAAAATATATCCCATATCTTCATTACTTTACTACTAAAAGAAGAATAAAAGAAAGAAAAAAAAAACCAAAAAATTGGAAACGTGCTCTCGCTTGGAAGCCATAAGTGGCATTAAAAATATTTTACCCATTCACCTTTGCTATATTGATAAAGAAGACTTACAAAAGCACCTATTAATCTTAACTTTTAGTATTTTAAATTAAATCACCAACACAAAAATTTACTAGAAAAAAATCTAAGAGATTTTTAACTTTTAAAGACTTCTCAATCTTTATAGTTACACAGAATTGATTAAAGTCAAATTAAATATATAATGCAAGAGATGTTTAAGATTGATTTTCTTATATTTTAAAGAATATAAAACACCATTTAAATTAACAATAATAAATAGAAGTTACGTGCAATAATCAACGATAGAAAAACCAGTAACCAGAACGAAAATGTGCACCTATCGTTTATCATTTCTAAATGAGGAAGAAAAAAAGTTTTTATATTTTTTTCCTGAAGAAAAATTTATTAAGAAACTAGTATCATTAATTTTTTCCAGAATATTTTATTTTATTTAAATAACGAGACTAATCAACTATGTAATACTTTACATTTTTTAAATTTAAATGTAGCTGTGTTGTAATTTTAAATATATTTAAAATGAAATATTTTAAATACATTTTTATATTTTATATTTTTTTATAAATATTAAGTATTCTGAAAATAATGTTTTCGTGTTTAATAATAATATTTTATTAAATTAAAGTTTTATAAAATGACAAAAGAAAATATTCATGATTAAGTTTTGAAAATAATACTACAAATAGAAAAGTTAATAAATAAAAAAATATGTTTTATAAAATATATTTTTAAAAACAAATCTTAAAGTTTATAAACTTTAAAGGAATCTTAAACTTTAAAATTGTTTTGAAAAATCTATTTTCAAAACTATTTTAAATCTTAAAAGTTGTAAGAAGATATACATTTGAAGATAAACGTCTTTATTCTCTTCATTTTCCTTTATATGTTTTGTTATAGAAAATTTTAAAAATGTTTAGAGTATATATTTAAGCATAACTTTAACTAGATAGTTTAAGTAATTAAACAGATCAAAAGAGCAATTAATGAAGTAAAAAATAAGTTAAAAAATATGTATATATTATGTACAGTAACTAAAAGTTTTAGGATAATTATAGTATATTATTCTGATTATCAAGTTGATTTTTTTATGTTATTGATTGATAATTATTTCGCATAATTAAAGTTCAAAATCACCAAACAATACAAGGATAGAATTATGGAGGAAAAAAAATTCTGTGATGACAAGAAATGACAAATGCATTGATGTGAATAGGATACTTCAAATACTTATAATTGTTTTTAATTTTGAGTGTATAATTATATTCTACAAATAGTAAAAAATATAACAAAAAATATATGTACTGTACTTTATATATAATAAACTCTTGATATAGTAAATGATTTACTCAGTCCCTTGAGAATTTACTATTTCGATAATCTATTGTATTTCATATTGTTTAGACAGAACTAATGGGATAATTATAATACACTATTGTTTTAATTATTAATTAAATTATAGTTCGTGTTATTAGTTAATTATTATTTTGAATTCTTATATTTGCGAATTATTTGCGATTTTTAGATTTAAAAATCATCAAATAGTAAAAGGTTAGAATTATAGAGAAATGATAATAAGTCTGTGATGACAAGAATTAATAGATGCATTGACGTGAATAAACAGTTTTAATTAGTCTGTGTTTTATTTTGTGTATCTTAAATGTGCTCTGTATATACATTGAAGATAAATTATGTTCCGTTAATAAAATTTTTTCTGATAAAATGTTCTGGCTGTCTTGAATTGCTCTGAAACATAGTAAACTATCTTTAGGATTGCCTCTCCTCTTCCTTTATTAAAAGCATTGTTATTGGGATTGTGATCCTTTGAAGAGGAAGAGAAATAATTTATTATATTATATTATAAGATGAAGTCCGTTCCAGTCAAAATTCTATTCTGGAATGTTTTTTCTATAAACAAGAAGGAGGTATCTTAATTAATTCACTGTTAATGTTGCAGAATTTATTCTTATAAAAGTAGAAAAGCATAAATTTATGCCTAAAATCACTTAAGTATATACGAAATAAAATTAAGCATAATTATAATTTTAGCAAAGAGAAAATATATTTATATAAAAGTAATTTAACTATTATTTTTCTTTGATTCTGTAAATAAAAGTAATGAATAAATTAACTAAATGGTAAAATATTTCAGAATTAATAAATTTTATTAAAAATTTTAAAAAATTGAATTAAAATAAAATAGTTTTAAAGAATAAAATTTCCACTTTTAGAAATAATAAAAGTTTGTTAAATAGATTTTAAAACTTTTCAGTTAATTTTCTGAAGGAAGGATGTTTATTTTCAAACTCCTTTTAAAACAAGATTTTTCTTATTTACATAATTTAACTTTTCAAATATATTTTAAAAATATTCTTCATTTCGTTGTATAACATATTTTAAGTTTATATAAAATATTTATACTGTTAAATTTTAAAACTTAAACTTTAAAATTGCTAAGATAGGACCTTAATTTATTCTTATTCTAAGAATTTTTACATTATTATGTAAAAATTCCTAGAATAAGAAATAGTTTTTTTAATATAAAAGTGAAAATCTATAGTATAGGATCTTCATTTTATTCAAAAAAAACATTAAAAAATCTTAATATTTGTATATATTTAATAATAAAAACACTGTAAAATATAATATTTAACATTAAAAATTATTATTAGATTAAAAACACCAATATTTATAATTTATTATTTTCATTTGAATTAAATTTAATTAAAAAACCTGCAAAATATGTCATAGATTCTTTTAAAATGATTGCATAATTTTAAATATAAAAAATTTTAAACCTAGTAAAATAGTATATATATTATATATTAATATATCAGATATTTCTGGTAGATACGATAATCAGATAAGGAGCTTAAGAGAAATGAAAATTTTTATTCTTAAAGATTATATTATTTGGTAAAGAAGCTGCCAATGATATCTTCTTTACCTTTTGTCACTGACAAGAGAATTCTGGGTAAAAACACACGGACCGGAACGAGGTAGAGGATGGTGGGATAGATGGAAAACGGATTTCGATACTATCTTCCACTACCTTGGTTCATCGATCTCGTTTTCCTGGAACTTTTAGTTTCCTGTCCAAATATAGAGGATGACGTAGACAGCATTTCTTACCACAAAAGTCAGAAAGAATTTCAAAGTTCGATTCTAATATTAAGAAGAAGTTTATATATATATTGCAAACGTCAAATCGATAATCTGAAAATAATATTTTAACAATTTAATTGTCACAATAATTAGAAAATTGTTCTTCTTTAGTGAACGAATGTAGAACTTACTCTTTCAATTATCAATTACTCTTTGTTTAAAGTAGAATAGAAGAAAATGTCTTCTTTAACATATTTTTAAATTAAGATTTGGTATTTATTAACATAAATTTCTTAAATTTAAATGTAGATCTTTGACAACCGCATTAATCGTTACACAATTATACTTGTAATTAGCAGTTCAAAATGTGCGAAAATGAATGAAGAATGTGACAGAATAAAAATGATTTTTCTCACCTTTTTAAACATTCTTTTCATATAATTGCTTAATTCTTTAATAGTCTAAATAGAAAACAAGATATGGAAATCGCACTACAATCAAAGAAAAGTAATTTAGTGGATAGAAATTAAAAATAAAAAATGTAATATTTTTATTTAACACTTCTTGAACTTGAACTTAAAATTTCAATAACGAGTAGAAGATACATTCGTGGAACGTGGGTCTTTCTCCAATTGCGTGAATTCTGTGCCCAAGTCGCAGAATAAAGTTTGTTTCCCACGCATCACTTATTTTCTATTAAATCTCATGTATTTGTCCGCAGGGCGATACAGAGGATTTACACTAAGTTTAAATTACGAAAGCAACAGTACGTGATACATCCTGACGATTTCAGCTTTAGTAATTAAGGTGTGAAAACTATATATAGGCTTACTGTATGTATACGAATTCGTGCACAACAGCGTTAGAATATTATGATATTTGAGTGAAAAGCTTTATTTAAAATATAATTAACAAATCCTTTTGTACATACATTGTATTAAATAATAATTATAATATTTAAATTTTAATACAAAGAAACAATATTTAGTATTTTTTTTAAGATTTTTCTCATTTAACAAACAATATTACGTAAAATTTTAAGTTAAAAGGTTATTTTTTTATAAGAATAAATATTTTATATTTATAGAAACCTATTTTCTAATATTACTATTATCGACTTTCTTTAATATTAAATATAATATTTATAAATATGCAATATAACAAAATTAATAGCAAAAATATTGTTAAAGAGACATAAAATAAGTTATAAGACGAAGCCTGAAGTAATAACAAAATAATATTAAATTTACGAAGTGTGTTCAAGAAATCAATACAAAACTCCCCAAAATCTGATTCAGAACAATGTCTTCTATATTAAAACTTGTTCTATAGGCCTAAATACATTTATTTTAAATACAAATCAAACTATTATTAGTAATAATAACTCATATTATTCAAATGACCTAGTTTCATAATCTGACATTCAGAACGCTATCATTATCTATAATTTACTAATTTATGTTTTTCAAATTTGAATTTAATTATCTACAGTCTAAGCGTGTATGCCGTATAATGTACCATTATTCAATTAAATATAGTCATATGTGTTGAAGAATTTTTAAAAAAATTGAGGATTTGTATATATATTTGCTTATAAAACAGTGTTAAGTTACAAGTTACAAGTTACTTTAATATAAAATTATATTAATACCTATATTTTGATATAAATTCTACAAATATCTCGAATAGATGATGAATATTTGATCGCATTTTCAAACTTCCAAACTATGCATAAGTTGAAGGATTATCTTTATATATAAAAGACTTTGCTCTTATCTTCTCAATTCCATTTCTTATTTCGAATGTTTTTATTACATAATACTTATACTAAATGTTATTTCTAATTTTTTATTTGTTTTCATTGAAGCAAATATATAATCTATTATAATTTTATATCCATTTCTTTGTTCGATATATTCATTATTATCAATAATTTAGTATTATTCTATGGATATAGTTTGATGTGTACATAAAATCGTTAAAAAGTCAATTACTGTAGTTTTTATATACCACGTACAGTACACGCATAAATGTGAAATATAAATTGAGTGTTAACATGTTTTTTTTGTACAAAGTTAATGGAACTATAATAATAAAAAATATAATTATATATTTGAATAAGGCAACAATTCAGTATTTACAATGGTTAATTAACTTTTGAGTCATCTCATACAAAATTTAATGGATTTAAGAAATTGTCATATTTCTCATAGATATAAGTAATTTATTTTAGATATAACATAATAAATGAAAGAATATATTTTTAAAATATTTATTTTAAATTAGAGGATAACCTAAAATTCAGTTAACTGTATTTTATTTTGAGTGTTCCGAGAGGTCTTGTGAATATGAAAAATCATCTATTTAAAGCAATACCTTTCTTTCTGTACAAAAGTAATAGAAAAATAATTTAAGATAGCGTGAATAAAGAAGTAATTTAGTCTTTACAGCGGTTAGCTGACTTTAGGGTCATTCTGTATATTATAATTATTATTATTGTTAATTAAATATAATTAAAATTAGCAAAGTTTTAATAAATAATTATATTACATTTACAAAAATCTATAATTTCCTTGTCAATCTTGCTTAGTCATTTTAGAAATTTTCCATCCACTCTTTTGAATATTTCTCAAATATACATCTTTAATTTCATCTTTTGTGTTAATCCATCATCATCAATAACAGACATTAAGATGTTAGAATTCTTCTTATGAAGGATTTTTACAGGAAAAAACCACCATCTACTTTAATTTTATATATATATTAAAAAAATACAAATTTTTGCGAATATTCAGAATTAAATATCATAAAAATTCTATTTTTAAAAATTTAATTTTTTCATTTTATAACTTTATAAGCTATTAAATAAATAGTTTATGTTATTATTTCTCTAATTTTTTATATTTTTAAATATCTAATTATAGATATAAATTGAAAAAATGGTGTTATATAAAGTAATCATCTGAAAAATTTCTATGTATAAGCAAAGTAATCTTTTTCATGAGATCGAATGTAATTGATTGCGATCGAATGAATGCCGTTTTTTTTTTAATATTCTAATAAATTTATTACAGTAAAGAACCAATCAGTTTTTAATGGCATTTTCGTGTATGTTAACAATGATGAGAATCAAAGAAAATTGGTCGATTTTAAACCATAACAAGCCTCTCTCTCGTTGATTGTTCTTACTTTGAAGTGATTGAATTACGTTATTTTCTGACAAAAATATTTTTCCGATAAAATTATTACAAAGAATTAAATAATAAAACATTTAATATCTAAAATATAATAATTTATATTATATATTTGTAAAATAAATAATTTAAATTAAAAAGTTTTAAACGCATCCTTTTTCAGTTTTGTTACTTAATATTCCCTAAGCTCTTATTCAGTTTATTTTACTTTTAATTTTAAATATTAATTTACACAAAGATATTTTCGTTGTCTTATAATATTTTGACATTTTAATTAACAAATATTCTATAAATTAACTTTTTTAAAAAAGAAGAATGACTTTATAAAGTTGTATCGTTGCTTTGGGTGGTTAATGATTAAATGTAAACATGTTTATTAAATTTTAATAATAAATATTTTAATAACGATCAAAATAACAAATATATTTCAGAAATTTTAACATTTTACAGCTAATCTATGGAATTTTAATTAAATTTCATATCTTACAGAACAATAAGAGAGGGAGAGAGAATTCGGGGCCTTTATTACACTGGAGCTTTCTAGACTAAGTTATGGTTTTGAGGCAATTTCTATTCTATCAATTCGAGTTTTCTAACGTGGAACCAACTTCATAAAATTATATAATTCTAGAAAGCTTTGGAAAAATCGCTGTTCTAGATATAGTTGGATCGAACCCAACTATATCTAGACCAGTAGAGTCAGCTGCCATACCAATTGAGTTATCATACTTTCTCTGCTTCCACATCTTCATCTAATTTCAATCATACAGTTAACTATAATGTACTTTCAAGTAGGAAAGCGAATCTATCTTGTTAATATATTTTTAATACAAATAAATATTAAATTTATTTATAAAATTCATTAATTTCTTCCAAATTTCTAATGAAAATTATATTTTAATCCTTCTGCGTTTGTAATTATACAACTACGCTCTCTTCCATTTTATAAACTAAAATATTAATATATATTTATAGAATTAACCTCATTAATATATATTTAGGAATATCTTAGATATTCCATTCTGGAAACAACGGTTAAAGACATTGACTATTGTATTTCAGGATAATGAGATCGATCGTATAGCGTGACTTACCGACAGATTTTATAAATGACGCACTATGTAGAGGAAGCGTAGGTGATTTCGTACTTCTATCTTTTCAGTAGATTTGGTAGCACGCAGGAACCGTTAAACGTTTAAGCAGCAAGCAAACATAATCTTACCAATCAAATCAACGTAATGAACTAATGTTTGCCCAGAAATTGTGTTCAAATCATTATATAAGTTCCTATATAAATCCAAGTATATATAATATTTTTAATATTTCTCATATTATACGTTTGAAAATCATATTTTTATATCTGTATATAGCATTAAAAGCATTTGTTAAAACCTACAGCTGGCCCAAAAATGAGTTAACTATGTTTCGTCTTTCAGGTAACTTGCGAATATGAATTATAAACACCTTAGAACAAAGTGTTTTTGTTTTTATAAAAAAATGGTGAAAGAATGGCAAAAGATACAATTTAATTAACTATATTTTTTAGTTAATTTCGTTAATTAAATGCAGCCTGGTCTTTATAACAGCTAACTGACTTCTGAGCCAACCAATATCTTTCAATATTCATTAAAAAATTAAAAAAGCAAATTATAATTTAAGCTAGCAACAAATAAATATTTAAATTTACTCAAAATAAATGATATTTTTCTATAAATTTTGTATTTAAAATATAATTATTTTACAGATTTAATAAGTAAATTCAAATTAAAACAGTAGAAAATAAAGAAAAAATAATTGTAAATAACTATTATTACTATTTAATAAAAGTAAATTATTTTCAAAAGAAATAAATATAATATCTTATGTATATAAACGTATAAAATGTTTGCAAGTTTTTTAAAAATTTTATTAAATCTTTAATGAGTCCAACCTTAAAAAAATAATTTAATTAATATTTTATGTAGTTAAACAATCAATAAAAAGATTTAATTAATAACAAAAATCTTGACTTCAATTTAAATGCAATAATTTTATTTATAGACTTTAGAGAAAATAAAATTATTTAATTAAATTCAAATTAACTCACTTTTTATATGATTTTGTAATGTACAAATTTGTAAATATATTAATTTTATTTATTTGTTTAAATAAATAGTTAAAATGTAATCGTTTTTAATATTAGTAAATTAGTTACACATATATGCGAATTCTACTTTAATATAACAGCAGTACATAATTTCTTTAATGGAATAAATATTTCAAATTCAAAATTAAAAAAAAAGGAAAATCATTTCGTTAGTTGTAATAAACGTAAAATATTTTCTTATTTCTATATACACAAAGATAATATCTTGATTACCAACCCTATCCTATGAAATATGTATGGACCGATTTACGTCTATACACAGCTTTATGTTGAATTGCTAGAAGGTACCACGCCCCAGTTCTTCCGCACTAAAAATGGACTGATCTGTAACGTTGTCTAGTAAACGTTTCAGCTACCTTTTTTTTTTTTATATATATATATCCCATTTTCTTATTCGACGATCATCTAAACCATTTTTTAGGGCGGAGTCTATAGTAGGGTGCATGTAGAGGTCACGCGAAATGAAGTGAAGAAAGAGAAATATAAAAAAAATCTGAATTGTGGAATAGAGCTATGATCAAAATGTCTTTTTACTTTCGTCCATTTATTGCTATGGAATTCGTAAAGTACCATTATAAGCACACACCCTTCCTGTAACTGTTTGACGAAAAAATGACGATTTGCTAATCTAACCGATAAATGGTGCATTGTCTGACGTTCAATTCAGTTTATTTGAGAACTATCCCACTNATATACATATATATATATATATATATATATATATATATAAAATGGCAGAACCTTTACTTATACCTTATTTTAACATTCGTCCTTTACTTGACGACTCTGGTTTTTTAATTACATTAATGCTACTTAATTGCTCTTAACTACATAAATACCACTTAATAACTGTTAAGTGACTATTTATCATTATTTTCATCAATAATGTATTGCACGAATATTAAAAATAAGCTAAAATTCCCAGTAGAAACATCATTACTATATGACTATTTATATCAGACGTGTATTGTATTTATGTAAATATGTATAAGAATAAAGCTGTATTACTGTAAAAATATTGGTTTTATGAGCGTAAATGAAAGGGGATAAGATTATGACTGATAAATAATATAGGTAATTACAGTCTCAAGAGAAAATAAAAATTAGTTTTATTACAAGTAATTTTATTGCACCATTTACAAGACCACAAAGTACTCGCCATACGAGAACATATTAAATTCTAGTAGCTATATTCACATATAATAATACTTTGCAATAGCTAAAATAGTTTACTTTACAGAATTAACATGTGTCAATATTTGAATGGTATTCATTTTAAACATTTAATGTTTTCGTAAGAAGATGAAAAACAATTTCCTATGGTAACGAACTTCTGTTACCTCTTTTATATATTATTTATCTACTTGTTATTGGTAAACAAAAACGAAACTTTACAACAGAAACGCAATGGTGTTCTTCCATGACCATCATTATTCTTAGTTTTTATATTATTCATAACTCAAACAAAAAAAATAACACATCTAATCTATTGATTTTTTTCATATAAAAATTACCAATTCCTAGAAAAACAATGTTAATTTCTAGGAAAGAATATATACATTTATTTAATTTTACAATAAACAGTAACAGCTTTTAAGATTATTAATATTTAAAATTGTTTATATTATAATGCTTCGAATTTAAGATTCAGTCCCTTTGTGTCTAATTCAAATACGCTCTCTTCCATTTTATAAACTAAAATATTAATATATATTTAGGAATATCTTAGATATTCCATTCTGGAAACAACGGTTAAAGACATTGACTATTGTATTTCAGGATAATGAGATCGATCGTATAGCGTGACTTACCGACAGATTTTATAAATGACGCACTATGTAGAGGAAGCGTAGGTGATTTCGTACTTCTATCTTTTCAGTAGATTTGGTAGCACGCAGGAACCGTTAAACGTTTAAGCAGCAAGCAAACATAATCTTACCAATCAAATCAACGTAATGAACTAATGTTTGCCCAGAAATTGTGTTCAAATCATTATATAAGTTCCTATATAAATCCAAGTATATATAATATTTTTAATATTTCTCATATTATACGTTTGAAAATCATATTTTTATATCTGTATATAGCATTAAAAGCATTTGTTAAAACCTACAGCTGGCCCAAAAATGAGTTAACTATGTTTCGTCTTTCAGGTAACTTGCGAATATGAATTATAAACACCTTAGAACAAAGTGTTTTTGTTTTTATAAAAAAATGGTGNATTTATGTGATACACTATCCAGTTTTTTCTTCTACCACATATTGTGTAGATGTGATACAATCTGTATGCATCAACAAAGAAAATAGGTGCTAGATATTGTTATTTTGCTATATATAACAATAGAAAAAATAGATGTATTCAATTGTAAATTTTATACGATATTATTGTAATAATTTACTTTAAATTTTGTTATGTAAATAATTAAACAAAATTTATTTTCTTTTTATATACTAGTTTATCACCAATGTAAGTTGTGAGTAATGTTTTACTTTACGTGAAGATAAACTTTTTTCTTTAATCAACACACGAAAATTAATAATGTAGCAATTTTGGAATTAGAAAAAGTTCCAAATTCCAGAATTGCCAAGACACCAAAATTGTTGGAAAGAGTTTCCTTCTGATTAATGGACAGCTAACGGTTCTTTCGCAAACTTTTTGTAAGTTCTATATGACTCTTCTGTATCAGTTACTGGAACAATCTTTGAGTTCTGTACTAAATTTTTGTCATAGTTTACTTCAGTTCGAAAATTTCTTTCCTACTTTTATTTATATATTCTTCAAAAATCCCCTTTTAAAGGGGCTATTCAGAGAAAAAATTAGATGATAATTAAAAAATGGAAATCTCGAATTTATGATTTGCTCGATTTCCAATTCTAAAACATATTTTTATTTAAATGTGTTAAATTCGAGTTAATAAGATGTTAATTCTTATACTTAAATTCAAGAGTTCTATCTAAAAATTCTTAATCATTAAATATTGTTATTAATGATTAAACATTTGATATTATATAAAATAAATAACATTAAATTATTCCCTTTCGAAAATTTCTATTGTTATGTAGAATAAATCAATGCATCATTTGAATAACGGGGGTTTATTCAGAAAAGACTAAGATGCCAATTTAGAATAGAAACATCGCCTCAGGTGCATTGAGCCATCGTTCTGCTGTAACATTATTAAATTAATAATTCATCACCTTTTCCATTTTACTTTACGCAGTATCGTTGAAAACATGAGCCATCTGCGTTTGAAAGAAGATTTTAAGATTTCTGAAAACTTAAACCTGATTGATTTTTTTATTACTTTTTCGGTAATTCAAAACGTACATGTGTTAAATCTATCAAAAAAAAAAAAAAAAATATCCAGAACTAAATTTTAATCAGCTAAATTTATGTTCTAAAAGTAAAACTGTCAATTCTAATCTATAAAATTCATAATTATTGATTCTTTTTTTATCGTTTTATTTACTTTTCTATAAATTTATTTCATAAAAGTATATACTGTACTCGAAATTTGTAAATGGAAAATTGTATGATTTTTATACACGCATTTTAATGATAAATGTTAAAACTTTATCGTATGATGAAAGAGATTTATCCATGCTGAAAGATAATATTTATCTGATGGATCAACGGATTTTTTGTGTTATCAACGAAGTCAACATGTTTTTTATATAGTCTTTTCTATTGCTTACTATATATTTTACTATGTTTACTACTACTACTACTACTGCTGTATACTTTATAATCTACTACATTTTTACCATATATTTTACTATCGTAATACAGTATATGTTATTAAGTATTGTATTGTAAATTTTACTGTATTATTTACTGTTTACACTCCTGTAATTTACTGTATTATTTTATAAACTTTACTATTATTATTACTGTTAGAATATATACTGTATATTTTTCTATTTTACTTTACTGCAATAATGAAATATTCGGTTTAATGTTACTGTATTGCTTACTGTTTTATCATTTTATACTTCATTACATTCTTTACTGTGTATTTTATTATATATTTTATATGTTTTAGTGTATTTTTACCGTTAAGCTCTAACTTTATTTATACTTTACTACATTGCTTATTATTATATAATTTACTATATTGTTTTATTTAGTATGTATACGATATTGCTATTTGCTATTATTACTTTTTACTATATAATATAGCCTATTCAAAGTCAAATTAATATAATTAATTTCTTCATTTACACGCATACAACCTAATTCTCAATTACAGAAATTGTAATTTAACAAACGTAAATTTCCTAGTTTACCTAGATTACCAACTGTTATAATACAGTAGAGTCTCGAAAACTCGGCCTAATGGGGACCGAAGGGTGGCCGAGTTTGTGAAAATGCCGGGTTATCGGGAATGGGGTTAAAAAAATGAGTATGAGTGTTTCCTCAGAAAATACTGTACTGTACTTGTATGTATTGTTTACTTGAGAATATAACAAAGAATAAACTGCCCAAATACCCTTAAACAAAGGAAAAGTACGTCCTTTATGAAGGCATAGAGCCTTTACTACATGAAAATGAAAATTAATGAATACACTGTGTACAGTAATTTACCTGATAAGATAGACCTCAGAAAAATACTTTATGAGGCATAAAGCTGTCTATAATGAAAACTAATTAACTAAGGATTTTTTTGCCCTGCCAGGGTGTGGCCGAGTTATCCGGACTGCCGGGTTATCGAGTGCCGAGTTTTCGAGACTCTACTGTACTATATATGATTAAACTTTCTAAATGTTTTAATATATGATCCCCAAAACAGCTCGTACCGTTTTGAAATATAAAATTATAGATTTATATATGCAGTTTCCAAATTCGCAATACTTTTTAGTCAATAATCAATGCTAGAGAGTTCGTCATATCGATTTCCCCTTAAATATTAACATATATAATAGATATTCAAGTTTTTTAGGTCTTTCTTTTATTTAAACGAAATATATTTTTTTAAAAATACCCTTCATTTATTTGTTTTTTTTTATTAAAAATCCAAGTAATAATTTATCTATTTATAATGCAAATTACTTTTCTAATTTTAAAATAACCAATAATGGAAAGAGTTTTTTTTTTTAAAAATAAATTACATGCAATATCTATAACATTAAAAATATTTTTTTTAAGTTATCTTGATCAAAATTTAAAATAGATAGGCCTACACTTACGAGGGAAAAAAGTAAGAGAAAATATGGAAATTAGAAAAAAACATAGGCAGCGAAGTCTGCATATTTTTTCCCCTATATTTAGGGAAAAAATAGGCAACGAACGCCCTATATCTTCTCCTTATTCCTATATTCAGGGAAAATCTAGGCAGCGTGCCTCTCACTTGCTGCTTACTAATTATGTTTAGGGAAATGTAGGGAATCAACTTTATTTTATTCATATGCTCCCTATATTTTCTCATATTATTTTATATATCAATATATATTTTAAAAATTATTCGAATAAATTTTTAAAAGTAAAATTTAATCAATGTACAATTAAATGACAAAAAAATTCTAGATAAAATTTGCATAATTCGTTATGATTCTAATTACAATCATGCAATTAAAATCACAAGAAATTTACAAGATTGTTATAATTTTAATTACTCCACATCTAAATATTTTAATTAAAATTCAAAAATAGAAAAAAAAATCTTTTAATAAGTATATATTTTTATTTAAATTCTTTTATTTTTCGTTTAAATTCTGTACATGTTGTTCGTATAGTAAAATGAAATTCCTAGCTGAGAAAAGTATTGTATCTCAACTTTATTTATGTGATACACTATCCAGTTTTTTCTTCTACCACATATTGTGTAGATGTGATACAATCTGTATGCATCAACAAAGAAAATAGGTGCTAGATATTGTTATTTTGCTATATATAACAATAGAAAAAATAGATGTATTCAATTGTAAATTTTATACGATATTATTGTAATAATTTACTTTAAATTTTGTTATGTAAATAATTAAACAAAATTTATTTTCTTTTTATATACTAGTTTATCACCAATGTAAGTTGTGAGTAATGTTTTACTTTACGTGAAGATAAACTTTTTTCTTTAATCAACACACGAAAATTAATAATGTAGCAATTTTGGAATTAGAAAAAGTTCCAAATTCCAGAATTGCCAAGACACCAAAATTGTTGGAAAGAGTTTCCTTCTGATTAATGGACAGCTAACGGTTCTTTCGCAAACTTTTTGTAAGTTCTATATGACTCTTCTGTATCAGTTACTGGAACAATCTTTGAGTTCTGTACTAAATTTTTGTCATAGNGAAATTTATAGGTCTACAGTTTCAAATTGCAGCCCAAAAACTATTACATTACTTGATTACTGGATTTCAAGCTTTAAATTTTTACTTACACTGTAATGTAACGAAACTTTGAAGGTCGCGGATTTTTTTTTATAAAACATATTTTGGCGAACTTCAATTTTCAACTTTTAAGCTTTGTCAATAATTAATAAATTACAATTATGAAAAGCATCTGAAACATTTATATTTATTTTTTACGGCTTTCTATTGTAGTTGTAAGGTTTTGTTAAAACAAAAAATTAATGAATTACTGTATAAAATTTAATAAAAACAACCAACTTTTTGACTATTCATAAAATCATTAAAATACATTTTAATAATAAACATAAAGAAATAAAATACGAGAAAATTATTATAAAAATTCAAAAACTGCTTAAACTAGTTTCCAGTTCGTTATGACGAATAAGAAAAATCTTTACAAGAAGAAAATGTAATTTTTCTTTTTCTTTTTCTGCAAAAGTTTTCGAAAATTATTTGTTTTTTGTAAACGAAATTCATTTGATGTGAAACTTTAAAAATGTTAAATCACGGGAACTGATTTTGATATTAAAGGTATTCCTTCTTCCACTCATTAAATTCAATGCTACGTTTTCTAAACTCAAGTATAATGAAGGTGAAATATGATTCTTTCTTTTCATTATTTCAAACCATGACAAAATTTCTGTAGATAGGTTTTAAGCTTTTATGGATTAAATTCGATAATCATTTCAAAATTTAAAAATCTGTCAAGTTTTCTTCTTCCTCAAAAAAAAACTCTGATGATTTTCTATCATTATTTAAACATCAATTTTAGTTTTTACATAAACTTTTCGCTTTTTTAAATAATGTAAGTGAACGTACAAAGCGAGAAAGTGTATTGTAAATGAATATATAAACAGAATAAAATAAAAATAAAGCGAAGTATATGCAAGGGAATATAAAAGGTAAGTTAGAATGATGTGTAAAGAAACTAAACTCTAGTTAGAGTATAGTAAAGTAGTGCAGAACTTTTTATAGCATGTTATAGAGAAACATACAAATTCAATTCTTTACGAAATTTTGACTATATGTCGTGAAATAGTATTGTAAAAACAAGTAAATCGAAGTAAAATATCGTAAAGAATATACAAATCAAAGAAAAGGGGACATCTAAACTGAGGTTGAACATTGTGATGGGAACATATAACTTGAAGCAGAATATTACAAAGGAATATAAAATATGAAGCATAGTATTATAAAGGAACATAAAAACTAAAACAATGTCTTATAAAGAAGCATACAAATTGAGTAAAAGTTAGAAAAGACCACACAAATGAAGTCACAATATTGTAAGATACAAAGAAATCGAAATAAACAGAAAATGATTATTAAAAAAACAAAAAGAAAAACTTTTTCTTAGATGAAAATCTTTTCGATATGTAGCAAAACATCGATTAAAATATGCAAATGATTTTTTTAAAGTACATTGATATGGATATAAGCCATATTTAATGAAATACATCCGAGCACTTTTTAAACAAATATAAAATCAATCATCTCAGAGTAGTCCTTTGGGATGTAGCTGTCTATCGCATAAGATAAATTAGAATCCATGAAAGAAATGCAGGTAGATCTAAATCAATTTTAATCCTAAAGCTTGGAAAAAGTAAAGCGATCACTCAGGGAATTTTAAATTTGCAAAAATCGATATTCATTTCTGAGTAATTTGAAGCAATATTTAAAATATTAAAACAAGAAAAAATACAATATTATTGATAAGCAATAATTGAAGAATTGTATGACATTAAAAACTTATTATTATTATTATTATTATAAATGAATGTTCGCTTCTCATTTGTTGATAGACTTAAAACTTTCATATTGTAAGTTATTATGCAAAACTTTAATCACTAAAATTGTTTTGTTTTTCTAAGAATAATATCAAACTACTTATACCACGCCTTGAATTCCAAACTTTTTATTATTCTGACTCCTGATTTATATAGGCTATATATATATATATATTTCGTGGATCAAATGGTCATGCAATACTGTATTAACCTACAGTGGCGAAGGTCCGCATTCTAGTTTGATTCAGATTCTTTTGTTTATCATGAGCAGTACAAATTGAAACATTTCTATCACTGTTTATGTTGGTCGATTCCATTAAAGATCAAGACCGTATTAATTATATCAATAATTAATTTGTATGTACAGCTTAAAACGTGTTAATTATTAACCATATGTATATATAATTTTTATATATAAATATATAGGCAATATTTATATATATAAAATGAAAATNAAAAATAATAAAAAAAATTATTCTTTTACCGTTTTACCGGTAAATATATCGTTGGTTATTCTTTACTAAATCGAAAACTGTTCCTATATTAACGCCTAGAGGTAATATTCGCACTTAAAACTAAAAAAACAAACTTTTTCACTCCTCATTGCCACTTTAACTTATTCTCTTCCTGTTACGAACTAAAACTTCTTTCTTTTAAGTCTTACAAATTATCAAATAAACTAAAAAGTAATTTAATTTATAAAATTTATAGAAAATTTCAATCTTTTAAAGTGCAAATTTTACTTACCTTCTACGGCTTTATACTTTATGAATTTATAAACGTTTTCTTTAATTTTTATTAAATTTACAAATAAATAAAAAGTTTGTACTTGTAAAAATTATTTAACTCATTAAATATTCATTTTAATATCCTTAAATTGTATTAAATAAAGTCAAAATTTGTAAGCAATTTTGTATTTTAATATATTAGTTACTATGGTTTTGTTAGTTTAACATAAATATCAACTTTTAAAGATATGAATTTATATACTTTAATAAGTTTACAAAGTTTTTTAAATATTTTAAAAATATTTTTTACGATATTTTTTAAATATTTATAAAATATATGTATATTAAGAAACTTTACATACAGGGTGGCCCGAAACTCAGCTAAACACTTTAAAGATTAGCTTTTTGTCTTATTCAAATACTTTAAATATTTAATCGTACTTTTAAAATCCAATTTTCAACAATTTGAAACAGAAAAATAAGTTTTTATATATTTATTTTACGATTCATATTTACTAATTTAACTGCAATATGCGAAACTATACAGTTAACCGATTTTTGGACCACCCTGCACAAGAATTCAGAAAAAAATATTCAAATAGAAATGAAAATAAATTAATATTTTATATAATTAATTTAAATACATTATAGCTATAGCTTATATTTCTTAAAACTTAGAAATAAGAAGTAATCAAAATATTAAAATTGTAATTTTCTATATGTCAATATACATATATTTTAAATTAAAAATTATTAAATATGAATTTCACAATTTCTGTAGAGGCTAGAATTTAAAATTTTGTAAAAGTTCAATTTTTTAAATCTTTAGTTTAAATAAAATCAGATTTTTAAGAAAAAAAATACTGAATATGGCACGAATTCATCGTTTAGAAAGCTTCTCGTCTCTCATACTCTGAATAGCTGATTTTTATAACTGATATCAGAACATTTCTTTGCAGAATTTCTACAGAAAGAAACTTTATAGCTTACAAAAGATAAATATATATATATTTTTTAGTCTATTGTTGAAGAGAAATTGGTATCCTAGTCATGAATATCCAACCTTCTAAGAGCAAAAAAATCCACTCAAAAGTAACATAATGAAAATATTTGAATAATTATTTTTTTATATAAAATTATAAGTAATAATTTTGAAAATTAATTACATAAAACTAAAAGATAAAATAATTATTATGAATTTAATTCATTACTATATCACTCAACCGCTTGTTTATTTAATGCATAAGTCAATATACAAAGTGATATGGAATGCAGATATAATTTAATCAGACAACTAGATTTCAAATTGAAAGTCATGATTTATTAATAAAGTAAATTATATCTTGATATATAATTAGTCCATAAAGTTTAACTAAATTTATATTTTCATTCTGATTTCATTTAATTTATTGAGGTTTTCCATTTTATCTAAAGCATTGATTTCTTTGAATTCTTACAAGCAACAACTTTAATGGTATTTAAGGAGGAAAAAAGATTTTTAAAAAAAGTAAATAAAAATCAATGATTCAATTTCGATTTACTTTTACTTTCATCGTTTTTGACTTTTGGTAAAAGTTAATCAACAAATTTACAGTAAATTTGATATAAATTCATGGCGATAGTTAATAGAATCGAAATAGTTTCTTCCATAATTAAATTTTATATAATAAGTTTTAAAATTTAAATGAATTTTTTTTTATATTTAAATTCTGATATTTTTTTATTATTTTTCCCAAAAAATTATTCAACAGTTTCCAAATATTCTTCTTAAATCACATAAAAGAATCATCATATTGAAAGATCATCCACGAAACAACATCTGCTTTGGAATTCTGTTTGTTTCTGATGAAAAATAGGCCTTTTCTTTTATAAATCGATAGTAGAATCTGTCGAAAGATTTGCAAGTTATTCTCATAATATTTTAAATAAATATAATAGTTTTTTCATAAATGAATATATAGAATTTTGGTGAAATTTATTCATTCTCTTTGTATTTTATTCTTTCGTTTAATTGCTGTTTTTGATTTTTTTAAATTAATGCTAGAAATGATTAAATTTGCTTTAAAAGATTTTAATTTGTAAATTATTACTGAAAATTTCTTGTTAAAATTTACTAAACACAAACTTTAACTTATAAGAAATTTTCAATCATAATTTAAGATTGAAAATGGTAAAGTTAAAATTAGCTTGTAAATCGGTACTGAAATTTTCCTTTAAATTATTGCTAAAATTTAGTTTACAAAATAACTTATATATAAATATTAACATTTTCTAGTAAATTAATAGTGAAAGCGATATAGTTTAAAAGTAAAACAACATTAATTACCGAAAATAATTTAATCCATAAATAACTACAACAGAAAGTTATTTTCTGAAAAATTTCAACATATAAAGACATCAAGAATTTTATTTTTACTTTTGTAATTCGTTCTTTTATATCGAATCGCAATTCCAGTGCAGATTCTTTGTTTCTGACACGATCAGAATACGGATATCAGTTAACGAACCAAATGTCTGCGTGCTCGAGCACAAAAAATATCTCAGGCCTTGGTAAGAAAATACTTTTAACTGTTATTATCGTCACTATTCAGACATTTTTTGCCACCTCACGATTCCAAGAAACCACCATCTATTGTTTAGTTTCATAGTCTGACCGATATCTTAATGGTGTCTCAAAGACAAGCTCTGGTATCTGTTTAGTTGCGACCAAAGTTGTTTCTTATCGGCTAATAGGGTTCAGTTGAGGTCAGAACAGCCACATCAATCAGTTCATTGCTTGGCTTTTGTTTCTTGTGGCTTTCTTTCTAAGTTATCAAAGGAATAACAGACATTACCTTACTTGTTTCTCCATTTGTTGTGCGTTATACTCTGGAGACTAAATGAAGAATACCATCAAATATGACTCATTCGATTCACTTCGTCTCTTATTACAGAACGGATACTAATGGGATTTCAAAGTGGATTATTGCAAGTTTTCTCTACGCTATTCAAGCAGAATTCAATAGAATTTGTATCAATATAACGGCAGTATCACGTTCGAACGTATTGAATAATTAGTATACGGAAAAGCTTTTCTGTAATTATAAAACACAATAATTTAATCAAAGAAAACTTTATATTTCTATCTAAATAGTTCTTTTATCTTTAGGAAAAACTATATATATATAAACGGTACCGAGTATACATTCAATCGAATTGAAATAAATAAAACACGAAGCAATCAATCGTACTAATTCTTATTTGAAAAACGATAGAAACGATTGAAAATTTCTTTAGGCAATTCCAAGACATGGAAAAATTCTAATTTTAATTTAAAATGTTATCAACTTATCTACCTAAGTTATTCTTCTTTCGCTAACAACTGAGATTGACCGTGTATTTTAGCAATGTATAACCCGATCAAATATTTTAAGAGATCTTTAGATGATATCTTGAATCTGTTTTCATAGGAAGAGAGAGGAGTTCTTTTTTTACTTTTTCACGTTTAGTTTTCTCTTCTCGAACATTATTTGGTGCCTAAGGCAAAATTGGAATCCGGTATTCTCTCTCTCTCTTTCTCTTCATGCAGATCTGTTTTCTTCCAACGATACTATAGCATTGGATATTTTCATCTCTGTTTCCTATCTCTTTGCTATTCGACCGTTTTTTCCTAAACACAGAACTTTTTCTATTCAATTTCGATTTTATAAATTCTTTTCAGTTTCTCAAAAAGGAAAAATATATATATATATATATTTACACTACAACTCAAACTTTTATTTTATCTATTTTGTATATAAAAAATATATAAGGTTTATATTAATAATTTATAAACTCCAATAAACTAATTCTTTAACTTAATATATTAAATAGAATTTCCATATGAAATATCATTTAAATTTATTTCTAGAGCGTTATTTATACTTATTAGAATAGTTAAATATTCGAATTTTGTGATGACTTTTACGCATTAATTCCTTTTCTGTTAGGTTTTTGGATGCGCTAATGCAAGAGTGGCCTGAAAGTCAGTTAACAAAGTTATATATATTATATATTTAAAGAACGTTAAAATCATTATTAATTAACATTATGTTATAACTAATAATAATCTGCTCCCAACTAGTTTTGACCGGTTTTAGAATAGTTTAAACTATAACTCGGTTAACTGATTTTTAGGCCACTCTCAATTTATTTTAATCCGTACAAAATTTAAATAGTTTACTAAATACAGTTGAGTATTTCATAAAGGATAAAAATTTTAAATTAAATATAATTGATTTTAAATGAATGTTTTTATTTTATTTAAATTAAAAACGTAAACAAATTTATTTGATTTAATCTTTTTTCTAAAGTGATTAAATTTAAACTAGAACTATTTACTCGGTTGACCAAAAATTAGTTAACAGAGAGTATTGAAGAATTAATAAAAAAGATTTTGTATGTTTTGATAATAAATAATAGAATTTCATGTCACAAAATTTGTAGAAACGTTTTAAAACGATGTAAATTTTGTATTGAACATTGTAAGTTGTGTATTAAACGTATTGAACATATGTATAGTTTCACATGAGATACATTTTATAAGCTTTGTGAGTAGAAACTACACTAAAACTAGCTGTATAACAGTTAACCGAGTTTTGAGTTACTCTGAATCGATGTATTTTTTCTCGATCGTTTTATTATATTTATAACCTTAAAAATGCTTACTCTATTTTTTTCTTTTTTTACAATATTATATAGACCTAATTCGAGATAAAATTTTATGCAACCAGTAGCAAAATATTTTAGAAATATTCTCCTTCTACAACTCCCTCTATTATAAAATTTATTTTATAAACTCCTCGCTCCTAAGTATTAATATATATGTTAAAATTGTAAAATTTAGAATAATTTACATTGCTTTTATTAAATCATTACAAAAATGTCACAGAAGCCTAAACGTATTTTTGTAGGGATATCACGCAAAATATGCCTTAATAAAAGACGGTAAACTCTCGTTATAGTGTTTTTATAAATGTAAACAAATCGAGTTTTAGATGTTTACGACTTTTTTTTTATTGCCCAAATATTTTCTTGCTTTATCTCAGGATTAATTCAGAATTTCCATATTATGCTAGAGAATGGTCTTCATAATTATTTTATAATCATTAGGAATCGTCTCTAATAAATTCTTCCAGTCTTACTTCAGTCAGAAAATAATAAATTAGCGTTTACTAGAGCAAACGTTTAAAAACATCGAATAAATTCCTTGATAAGAATTAAAATGATACTTATTAGTGAATTGACTTTAGACTTACTCTTTCTACAATGAAATGCCGGTGTTGATAAAATAGGGTATTTTTTAAAGCCACGCGAGTAATTTTCTTGACAGGTTACATAAAAAATACAAAATTGAATAAGAAAACACTTAATTCAAATTGAAATTAATTAATAACATAAATTTGATGCACATAAACCAATAGAAAAAAAAATTAATAATTTTGACATTATGAAGTTATCATTTACTGGATATAGTGATATCATGTATCACTTATGACTTCTATGCTATAAAAAAATATCGAGTTATCATTGATGGATAACGGATTAATGAAATAAATTCCAACAGCAAACATTTCATGAACCTTTCTTCTCTATAGAGAACAATTTATAGCAATAAACAATATTTTGATATAACTGTTATCTTCACTTAGAGCATAAAGTTATGTTTTCAAACTGTTACTAGAGGTTTATACATATTTTAAATATATTAAAAGTAAGTTTTTTATTGTAGATTTTTATTTAAAATACAATTTTAATTTAATATTATATGTAGGCCTATATCATTAATAATTACTCGCAATTCACAAGAATAGAATGCTTAATTCCCACTGTACGGTATAATGTATAAAATCTATTTAAATTATTTATATTTCTTACTGTATATAAAAATAAGAAAAACTGATTAAAGAAAAAGCATATGTTCATGTTTTTTTCATTCGCAAAAATTGCAAATACTAAAATTTCAAATAAAAGATGCTCAATCAACAATTTTTTTCCAGTTTTCAAGCGATTGAAGTAGAAAGTCAACATAGAAAGATAGAAGCATAATGTTCAGTCTAAGTGCTCGTAACATCGCAATCTTCGCTGAACTGAGCTAAATAGTCGATTTGCCAGATCACCACCACCGAAAATATATAAAAATCTTTTAACTCTTGTATCAGGTGCACGCGTAGACTATCTCGATTGCATGAAATTGGATTGAAGAAAAAAATGCATTGTAGAAAGTAACGTTACTCGATGTCTTGAAAGTTAAAAAAAGCGAAAAACACAAAGAATAGCAAAGATATCAATGATAAAATGAAATATTTTTTGATGAGAATTGACGAGTTGTTTCTTTTTTTTTGCGGTCAGATTCTTTTACACAATAATTTAAAAAAATCAGAAAAAGTAATATCATAACAAAATATAATCAGCTTTCTATTGTGAATTACTAGTTATTTAAACATTATTTTGAATTGAAAATAACCGCATATTTTTTTAATTACATGGTTACATACATTTTTCTATTCTAGGAAGTTCTACATTCATTTTCTTCTCTATTTTATTGCATTTTCTTTCATAAATGTAAAAAATGCAACGATATCAATGATAAAGTGTAAGTTTTTTAATGAAAATTTATAAGGCTTTCATTTTTATGTAATGATCTAAAGAAAAATTAAATAAAGTCATAGCAAAATTCTATTATGAATTGCAAGTTATTTTGACATTATCTTAAATTGAAAGTTATATTATATGAAGTAATTACAAATTTGGTAATTGCAACTTAAAAAAGTATGTGTATGTAAATACGTAAAAATGCAACGTACCATTAATAAAATATTTTTTTTGTATAGTCCAATTCTTTTAGACAATAATTTAAAGAAAAATCAAGGGAAATTAATATCAGAACAAAACATCATTGGTCTTTCTTATTGTAAGCTGCGAGTTATTTTAACGTTATCTTAAATTGAAAGGTATATTATGTGAAGTAACTACAAATTCGTTATAATGTATATTTACATTTTCCTTGTTCTAGACAATTCTACATTCATTTTCCCATTTTATTCTATTGTATTTTCTTACATAAATTTCAAATAAAATAAGAAAATTTTCTTACACTTAAATAAAAAAATAATGTGACGATGTCAATAATAAATAGAAACTAGCAGTTTTTATATGGTCCAATTATATTATACAATAATTTAAATAAAAATTGTGTAAAAATAATAAAATCGCAATAAAATGCCATCATCACGAGTAATATTAACATTCTTTTGAATTGAAAGTATATTAGATGAAGTAGCTACACAATTAACAAATTGTATAAAATAGGAAAATATAATTAAAATAAACGTTATTATTAATGTAAAATATTACATGTCTGCTCTTTTAATTATAATAAAATTATTGTAGAATAATTCCTATTCAGAATTAATTTAAATACTTTTATTTAAAAATATTCTATTTAACCTTTACATTATTTTACTTTTATTAAAAGGTTTCTCTTCTTTAAAATTAAACTTTTATTACATTTTAAAAATAAAATCTTTCTATATTTATTTTAAAAAATTTATATTTTTTATAACGTTAATTGAATTTTATAATAATATAAAAAGTATTAAAACTAAAATAAATAAGGTTAATTTTATTTACATTTATTTTTGAAGAAAATCATTCAAAAATTTATTTTTTAAAAAAATCAAGAAAACTAAAGAAAAATTAATTCCTCTTTTTATATTTATTAAATTAAATAAGTTCAAATATAATTTCTTTATTTTTATTTTATTTGAATTCAATATCTAAGATGAAGTAATACGTCTACAGAGTGCGTATTGACCATTTCCTTGATAAAATCTTGAATTTTTTAACAAGATCTGGCATCATGCCACATAACAAAATATGGTAACTAGAAATTTTATTTTTTTATTTTATTTTTATATAGCAAAACTTGTCTAAAACGGACACTCTATAAAACAAAAATCTGCTTTAATGGATAAATCTATGAACGAAACGATTTACTACGTAAAAATATTAATCTGGACCCTGTCTTAAGGGGACTAAGAAGACCTTTATTCGTATCAATTGCATAAAATAATTTTTTATATTTTAATTTAGCTTCTGTGAATTTAACAGAAGCTAAATTATAATCATAATTAAAGCATATTCGAAAATTATTAAGTTTTTTTAGGCAGAGTTTTTTCCTCTAAGCATCATATACACATTTCAGTCATTTTGGTCAAAACATATCTTTAAAACATAAATACTTAAATTGAAAGAGAAACGGTTTTAAATATGAATTTTAATACGTTTTCTCCTTTTTTTTGTTTTCTAAATTAATAAAAATATAATCATTTATAGAAAGGACCCGTTTAAACGGAAGCTTACTATGGTATCGTCGAGTTCTGTTGTAGACAGGTTTTGCAGCATTTATGTACTTTTTAAAAATAGATTCAAAATATATTGTGCATATTTTAAAATTTGTTTTCAATTTTCTTTAAATTTGGGGCAATTAATTAAAAATTTAAGATAAAGAGAAATAAATTTAGATAAATAAATAATATTATTGTTTATAATAAACAATAATATTATTTATTTATTTAAAGGCTATAAAAATTTAATTTTTAATTTAGAAACGAGAATTTCTTTAAATACTATATTTCGATTATTTTTTTGAAAATTTTTAATTAATTTTTTTTTCTAATACCTTAAATTTTTATATGAAACTAAACACTTTTTATATGAAACTTAATACAAAAATATAAAAATTTTATTTTAATTCTGCCAATCAAAATATATTATATAGCTTATTTGTAATTTTTCAATTTCATCTTAAAACGAATATATTGAAATGTCTGTTATATATGAATTTAAGCTTTAAATTTAAGTATATAGTGTACAATCTAAATTCATGTTTTGTTTATTGTGTATATTATATAAAATTGCTTATTCATATTTTTTTAGTTTTCTCATTTTTCTCAATTAAAATCATCGAATTATATTCCACTTCTCTAAAACGAACAATTCTAAATAAAAATAATGTAAAAGGCATAAACTTAACTCCTAAAATTAGAAAAATATATAAGAAATAAGAAGTAAAAACACTAAAATAACATGAATTTTATACATATTTTATTAATTCTATATAAAAATTAATCAAGCAAAATATTTTAAGACGTTATAGTAATTTTATTTATAACCTCATGTTAAAAAGCAGAAAATGAAGAAACTATTAAATTTTTTAAAGTTTAAATATTCAAAATGCATTTTATACATAATTATCTAATTAAATATAATAATGTCTAATTCGATGGGGCGAAATGATACATATGAAATAAACTAAACAACACTTCAAAGGCAATTAAAAATTTTTAATCGTACGAAATGAAAGAACGATAATTACTCAATTTACAACAATTTGATGAATTTTTTAGAGATTTATCAGCCAACAATTTATGAAAAAAGCATATTTATCATATTGCCCGAAACAAGATGACGAATTAATTCTCTTCCACGTGATAAGCAAGGATTATATAACGATATATCAATTTTCATCCATATCACTTTAATATTATGCAAAAATTGGTCCAGAATTAATATGTTTTTTCATTAGTTGCATCAGTTAAAGCGTGGGATGTAAAGGAATCGATGAGCATCGAAAGAAACAAATTCAAGATATCAAACACCTTCGAGGTGATAGTGAATGTGTAAATTTGTACGACAGTGAAAAATAAATGAAAGAATAATAAATCAAATTGGTAAAAAACTAACTATTAAAGAAAGCGAAAATAAAAGTAAAAAGATGGCAAGACTGCATACTAAAAACACAAAGAAAAGAATTGTAAAATGAAAAGTAGAAGGAATAAGAACCAAATTGACTAAGAAATACATTCATTGAACAAATAAAGAAAAATATAAATTCAAGTTTTCAAGAATGGAAATTGCAATTGTTGACGAAAACATCATTTCGGAGTTTCTTTTTCCGAAACGTTATCCGAAATTACTTCAACATTATTAATGTGTGATGAAAATGATATATCTACTTTATGAGAAAATAGAAAAATAGAAATAAATTTGAATAAAATGTGTTTGAAGCATCAAAATACATTGCTTAAGACAGAGATTTCTAATCAATCTTATTTCAAATATAGGTTACAATAATTTATACAGCCACTTAATTAGAATACTTACTTTCTTAAGCATTAAAATCCTTTGTAGCACTAAAATTTCTATAAATTATGAACATTTTATGCATATTTTGATAATTAAAGCTTTTTTGACAATAAACTCTTACCAAAAATCGACTAAAAGGTGTAATATATTTTGAAAGTGGAATTCCACCCCACAATCTGACTTAAAAATAATAAATTAAATAATAATTTTAATGTAAAAATAGGTATTATTTTTCGTTAATTAAAGTTTTTTTTTATGTTATTTATGCGAGTTAATAACATTTTATGATCATCTTATGCCCATTATTGAATATGAAATTATGTAAACGTTCTTCTATTGTACTTTGAGCAACATAAATGTTGTTCAAAATACTAAATATTGAAATTCGATACTGATATTCAGTAATAGTCCAACATTAATCCATTTAATAAATATCGATGAAAGTTGGAGAATCATTGGATCAATTAGGCTTAATGCATTAATTAAACTCAATTCATTATTATTTCATATAATTATTTTTATTAAATTAGAAAAAATAAGCTTAAGAGAACAAAAACTGAAGTTAATTAAATATCATTTGTTTCTATATTTTAGTAACTTAAGTAAAAATTAAAGATGTATATTTATCAAAGCGCTTATTCAATAATAATAATAATAATAAAATAACATCTTTTAAGTTTGTTTAAAAAGTAATAAAGTTATTTAGAATTGAAATCTATTTATTAATTAAGATTTTAATTATTGTTATTCTCATTTTACGTGAAGATGGTGATGTCTTTAATATAATTGAATCATTACTTTTCCGGCTGTTATATATAACAGAGGGGAAGTATGGCATCGGTCAAAAGATAATACCCCAAGATTTTTACATTTTCGAACTTAGGATACCTTGAAATGTCGAGAAATGCAAAACAATTCGGGAGTAATTTCTATATGTATGAATGTTAGTGTGTGGTGTGTGTGGGGGGCACGATTTCGTTCACCCTGTTTGCAGATTAATAACTCTCTTTTTTTGTCAAAAATTTCTGAAATTTTGCAGAGAGGTTTATTTATTAGGGGTTTATGTTACTAAATTTTGGTGATTAAAGGTCGAGGGGTTTGGGTGAGATAATGAGGTGGTGTGTATCTCCAGTAGAGTTGGACTTAATGACGATTTTACTCGTTATTTAGTATTTACAATTTTTTAAAAATAAAACTCCTCCCTACCTTCAAAATTAAGCTTTTTGCCATTTTATAATAGTAAAAATATAAAATGTTTATTAATAAAATATGAAAACAGATGGCGCCACCACAATTTTAAATGTCGCCGGGAAAGTTGAGCAACTCGTTGTTGGTTTATTTTTATCTTTAATGATACAACATTCATTTATAATAATAACAATAAAAGTATTTTATTATTATTATAAATGAATGTTCGCTTCTCATTTGTTGATAGACTTAAAACTTTCATATTGTAAGTTATTATGCAAAACTTTAATCACTAAAATTGTTTTGTTTTTCTAAGAATAATATCAAACTACTTATACCACGCCTTGAATTCCAAACTTTTTATTATTCTGACTCCTGATTTATATAGGCTATATATATATATATATTTCGTGGATCAAATGGTCATGCAATACTGTATTAACCTACAGTGGCGAAGGTCCGCATTCTAGTTTGATTCAGATTCTTTTGTTTATCATGAGCAGTACAAATTGAAACATTTCTATCACTGTTTATGTTGGTCGATTCCATTAAAGATCAAGACCGTATTAATTATATCAATAATTAATTTGTATGTACAGCTTAAAACGTGTTAATTATTAACCATATGTATATATAATTTTTATATATAAATATATAGGCAATATTTATATATATAAAATGAAAATGAAATATATATATATATGTATTTGAAATATAATGA
>NW_019384936.1:115903-146811 GCF_000671375.1 Centruroides sculpturatus | reverse complement strand
TATATATATATTGATATTTCATTTTCTAATCGTAGATTTCAGATTGAAAATGTCATTTATCGTACAGATAAATGACACAGTAAAGTATTCTTTTCGCGTATTTCATACAAGTATATTCATATATATTATATATACCAACAACAAATGTTTTTAAAATGCCATATTTACTTATACAGAGCCATTACCAAACAATTTCTTCAGAAAAGATTAATGTGTCATTCTCGCAAAAACAAAATTGAATTCTATTATATCTTTATACATTTCCTTTGAAAGAACTTTCTATGTTAACTGAACAAAAATTCCTCTCTTATCGCAGGATTCCGAACTCAAATTTAGTCCAAATTCTTCTGATTTTTGCTACTTTAAACACTGAATATTACTGAATATTCTCACTAAATTCATTGTAAGTTTGACCATAATGCACAAAATTGAAGTTACGCTATAATATATAAGATTACTGAAAACCTGACAACATAGGTTTAGCAGGTTATGGAAATTTTGTAATTAACGGAAAATACTTAATATTATCTCTAATTTAACAAAATTATTTAATAAGTAATTATTTATTGCGGCATCGTCACAATGTCAGGCTGCAATTTTTTATATTTTTTAAATTTATTTAATTTAAAATATATGCTCTTCAAGTCAAATTATTGTCTTGCCCCTGTACATCATACTTTTCCGTTAGCAATAGTGCAGTGCCGGTCATCTAACACTTTTCAAGGAAAAATTTTTTAATTGAAATAATCTAACTTTCGATTTGGATCAGACGTTCGTATACAATTAATCGGATTTCTTGCCCCTAATCGTTCCATATATGGTCTCTGCTTTCATCTATCTAACATCGTTCTCAAGATTAAGGAATAATACAGAGGGACAGAAGGACTAACGACAGAGGAAATTTATAGGTCTACAGTTTCAAATTGCAGCCCAAAAACTATTACATTACTTGATTACTGGATTTCAAGCTTTAAATTTTTACTTACACTGTAATGTAACGAAACTTTGAAGGTCGCGGATTTTTTTTTTATAAAACATATTTTGGCGAACTTCAATTTTCAACTTTTAAGCTTTGTCAATAATTAATAAATTACAATTATGAAAAGCATCTGAAACATTTATATTTATTTTTTACGGCTTTCTATTGTAGTTGTAAGGTTTTGTTAAAACAAAAAATTAATGAATTACTGTATAAAATTTAATAAAAACAACCAACTTTTTGACTATTCATAAAATCATTAAAATACATTTTAATATATAATATACAAAATTATTACATTTAATTTAAGCTCAATGTAGCTTTAAATAATATTTTTAAGCATTTTGCTAAGTAATAAAATAAAACGTGTTTAGAAAATGGACCTGTGGACTCCTAGGGGTCTGCGAATCACAGTTTCGGAACAACTGTTGTAATAAATTATTCTTAAATATTGTAATAATTTATATTATGTTTTATATTTTAAAGCCTTTTAAGTAGCATATTTCATCAAATTTCTTAAAGTTTTAGGCATAAAATTGATTTTTCAGTACAGTACCCCGTACTTCGAACGATTTAGAGTTCGAACGACAAATTCAACAAAAGTTTGCTTCGGAGTTCGTTCGATATTTCAAACTTCAAACTGCGGTTGCAGTGCAAAATGCATTCCAAGCATAAAATAAGCTTTTGAACGAACAATACAATCTGAATTTAACAATATGTTTCACAACTGTTATAATTAAATCACACGTCTACGTTAACTAACAAAAGCTGTTAAAAAAAACTTTCAGTTCAACCCAATATTACCTTAACTTATTAATCATGGCATATGAGAAGTGTGTAGAATCGACGAAGTCTGACAAGTAAGAGGAAGGCTGTAATATCTACGATTCAGATGTAAAAGGAACTTATCGCGAAGCACGAAAGCGGTACGCGTGTGGCGAATCTGGTGGCCATGTTTAAGATGCCGAAATCTATGGTGTGCGATCATTCAATACAATTTTCATTTTATTATACAGTATTTACGTATTCTATTTGTGGTGTTCGTGTTTTGGTTATTATAGGGTATTTAATTGTTATTTTTTAACCTTACATTATGTGTGTGTGTTGTTTTAAATTTATTGAAATGAGTGTTGCTTAGGGTCTGGAAATTAATTCGCTTTCCATTATTTCACAACTGGGAAAATTTATGGGAAATTTTACTCCGGACTTCCAACGATTCGGAGTTTGAAAATCTTCCTGGAAAGAATTAAATTCGAAGTACGAGATACCAATGTTTATCTTAATGATATACTGAAAAATCCCCCCTTTCTTCATCTTACTTGTTAAACTAATATAAAGATGCTAATTGTTCTTACAGTAATATATTAAGCTTAATAATTAAAATTAAATATAATTTTAGTAAAAAGTTTGTTTAGCATATAGTTTGGGGGAGTTTCTTTATTAACTTACGATGTCGAATATTTTGAATGTGATTCTGTCAGTTTGAACTGTCATCATTAAATCCCTTATACAAATACTGTATTGTTTGATGGGTAGGAGAATTAGCATCCAGCAGAAAATGCTTTCCCCAAACTGTTGCCACAAAATAGAAAACAGCTTTATCCAGCATGTCAGTGTAAACCATAGCAGTAAAGATCTTCATTGGAACAATGTGGTCTAGACTAAGCTGTTTATAGGTACATCTCTTAAGAAGATAAGACGACCAAATACTTTTGATAATATAATGTATTTCGAGAGATGTCGAATATTTTGAATGTGAGTTCGTCAGTTTGGACTGTCATCATAGTGATATGGTTTACACTGACATGCTGGATAATGCTCTTTTATATTTTGTGGAACAGTTTGGAGAAAGCATTTTCTGTTTCATGCTAATGCTCATATCCACCAAACAATACAGTATTTGTATAAGTGATTTAATGAGATGAATATGAAAGAACTTTACTGGTCTTCATAAAATCCCGATTTGCATTACATTGAATAGGGTATCCAACCAGTGGCACGTAATAGCTTCATGGGACCCAGGCAAATTTGAATTAGGGGGCATTATGTACTGTGCAATGTTGATTTCACACATTTTTCTTCGGAAAAAGCTTTTGCGAGAAATTCTCGGTTTTCTTGTTCGTTTTTTAACACCATCTCTGGAAATTAAGTTTTGAGCTGAGCCTGCAATCTAGGGTCCCCTGACATGGCGCCAAATTTAAATTTCTATACTCTTACCACAGTAATGGGTTTATAAAAGATTAGTTTGGTGCCTCCTGTTGGTCAAGCAGAATTCAACAGAATTTGTATCAATAGGCAGTAGCTCCCAGGAAATTGCCCTTTTCGACCATAGGCTAACGCGCCACTGTGTCTAACTAGGAGTCGGACAAATTTGCACAGCTTCAGTGGATGACTGCATTAGTGCTCGTCTCAGAGAAATTATAAAGAATTCCGGCTAAAACATGTCAACATCCAGCGGTAAGAGTTCTAAAATTAATGGAGTCTGTGATTTAGGCAGAATATGAACATTCTAGCTATTAATATATTAGATTTAACATAGATTTCTGTTATACAGATTTCTGAATACCTTTGATACGTAATGTATTATATATTTCACCTGATGAATTTTGAGGTGGAATTAGATATTCTAGAACTCTTCATTCACCTTTTGAATTATATTTATTAAACATTATTCCCTAATCTATTTTATACAGTAGAAAAGAAACGAGCAACTCTTTACCCAGAAAAAAATAATAATGGTGGCTTTTGCAAGTCTCCGTTCAAACTAATAATTATAATCTTTTCTAAATTTTTTTATTCGTTTTCTGATGTTCGTTACAAATAAGAATGATAAAATAATTCAAGCGTCGTAGAAAATATAATGAAATACAAATCGCTGAATGGAAATCTTTAGACGTGGAGGTATAATATTGATAGATTCGTTATTTACTCTGTAATTTCAAGCTAGAGCGTAAGAATATGGATGCAGAAGGCTAAATAACCGGTAATTAAAATTATTTTAATTTCGAATTTTGCTCTGTGAAAGTGAAAACTAGCATTTCCTAGTATTGAAGCATGCACTTTTGTGCTCTGTTTCAAGAATGAACTTCAACACTCCTGAAGAATAATATTACTGAAATCAGGTTTACTTAATTAGACAACGAAATATTAAGGATTTCGTTTCCTAATTAAGAAATTTCCGAACTTCACACGACCTTTAATCATAATCAACTTTTCTTCATTGCATTATATTTCAAAGTTTTTAACACACCCCAAATGAAATTTTAACCAATTTTATAGCACCAAGGGAGGCTATCGTAAAAAGACAATTTCCTCTTTCTTTCAAAGATAAAATTAACGACGTAGATCGCCAAAATAAACTAAAAATCTGTTGTTCATAAACTTTTCAAATAATTTAGTATATTGGTCTTAAAATGAGAAAAAATATTAAATTTAAAAGATAAGAAGAGTTCGTNTTCTCTAAAAATTGCTGTCGTTTGATTAATAAATATTATTATATTAAAAAAAATTATTTCAAAAAAATAGATATTAATAAAAATTACTACATGACTTAATATACATTTTTTCATAAATTTTGTGATTTAAAGTAGCTAAGGGTGCTTCATTGTCACTTTTCTAAGGTATATATAAGGAGAATTTTGTAATAATTCCTGTTTATTTTAAGTATATCACCGACATTTTTACCCTAATAAATTATTTTAAACTATATTTACTGCTTAATTAATTAAAAAGTTATATTTACTGCTAATTACAATGCAGAACAGGAAGATGGGGGTTAAAAGATGGATTCTATTGATATATGATCGCGTTGAAAGAGTTGTATCGTATAGAGTTTATACTGTATATTTTCCTGTTATAGATAAGAAAGATATGATGATCTTTATATTATCAAATTTTTTTGAGTATCGGAAATAAAGTTTTTTATCAAATTTGAAAGATGTGAAATTGAGAACAAACCTTTGACCTCTTTATAAAAGATATCGTGTTATTATATGGGTTTTCAAAATATGTCATCCATCTTTTTCTGAAAATTCCGTTTTTTTTTAAAAGTGGAATTGTGTCTTAAATTCAAAGTAAATAATAATATAGCCTATTATGTTTTATAGCGAATATTTTTATACAGATTCCATATTGAATGATTGTAAAGTTCAAAGAGTGTTAATTAATGTCTTTATATAGAACTCCATATTAAATTCATATAAATTTATTCCTAACATCAAAAAGTTTATATTAAATTTTTAAAATAAATTATTAATTATATTTACAATATTTAATAAAAAAATTATCTTTGTTTATATTGCTTTTTGGTATCTGAAAGCTCTTTATAGCCACAAAATCCTTTAACACCATTCATCGTTAATATATAAAAAATAATTTAAAAAATAATAATCGCTTTGAAGCTTCACATCATTAAAAATTTATGAACAATTTTAAAAAATAAAATTAAATCTAAAAATATTTATTATTTTATAAGATGATAAACTGAATAAGAACTTTCTAAAAAAATTTTACATCAATATTATAAAAACTGTTGAAAGAATTTTTTAAAAAATCTCTCTTTGCATTTTAAATTTTGATATATGTTTAATTTAAAAAGTTTAGTTTCACTTCAAATTATTTTTTATAATAAATTTTTAGTAGAATTTTTATAAAAAAATCCTAAACTCTTCTCTTATCGAAGAAGGAAAAAAAAAGGAAAAAAAGTCAAACGAAATTCAGTAATCTAATTTTGTTCGATTTCTAAAAATATTCTTTTTATAATATGAGAATTTTGATTACTTGTAAATAACTGAAGCATTTTTTTCTTTTTACTTTATTTTTCCATCATTATTCAATACAATTTATTACAAATATCGTTCGTTTCTATTAATCTTATTTACTTAAAATGATTATTAAAAAAATATTTTATTAATTATGATTAATTAAAAATGTTATTCATTTATTCATTCCTTTAATTATGATTAATTGAAAATTTTATTCATTTATTCATTCCTTTAATTTATTTTCAATCTTAATTATCATTAATTTCATATTACCTTTTGTTTAAAAATAAAGACTTTTTGTTACATTTCTAGGTGTATGGAACTTTTTAATAATATTTTAACCCCTTTTAAATTAAATTTAAACAATTATTACTGAATTTATTAGTTAATTAAAATTAAATTAGAATGATATTATCATTATTTTATAGATTTTAAACATATTTTTAACCGAAATTTTATTAAATTTGATTGTTTCAAGTACTTGTTTAATTATCTTTATCTTACATCTCATTTATTATATGAGAGTCATCTTAAATATATACGTTTTTTACTTAAAAAATTATATGACTTTTAAAAATATATTTAAAAGCTGATTAAATTATCTACATAACGTAATAAATCCGAACTTAAATGAATCACCTGAATAAACTCCACTTATTTTACAATTTATTAATTATGTTCAGCTTAACTTTCAGACTAGTACAGCAAATTACATGACAATCGTCTACCGAAAAGCTTTTTATATATATTTTCCAAATAAGGAAATCTACGTAACATACAAATCGTCATATAACATTGTGATTATTTAATTAAAGAACTGAAAAAATTGAATATTTGCTCCTGGACTTGATGAAATAGTGATCAATTTTATACTTTATTCGTTCGCATCCGCACGATTCCTTCTCGTTTTTTCTTGTATTAAATAATTTATTTTATATATTTTTTTCCTTAAAATTAAAAAATATTTAAATATAAATCTTTTATATGAATAAAATAATTTTATGAGATTTCTTCGAATCCTCAGCTTCACTATACTCGATAGTAGGACGTGGCATAGAAAGATAGTCAATAATGAACCGATATTGGATTCCTTAAAACTTAAAGGAATTGAAATTCGATCTCGAAATTTCATCATGCAATTCATCCGGAGGTTTTAAAGATTAAAAACTTCCAATAATAATAGTGGAGTTGTCCAGTGCATAACGAGTATTGTACGTACCCTGAAGCAATAAATGAACAGGAAGAAGTTAGAGAGAAAGATAAACTTTACAAAATTTTATATTTCATAAAAATTTAAACTTAGAATATCAATAATTCTGTTAAATTTTCAATAACAACATTTTCTACTTTTATTAAAACAAGAAACGTTCGATTACAAATTGCAGGACTTTCATTCGGAAGTCTGCAAATTTTAATTGGACAAGAATTTGAAAGCAATTATTTGTTTACTTTTTTGATTTAGCAGAGATTTATTATTAAAAATTTAAACTGTTTCTAAATATAAGTTGGTCCTAATGTTAATTAACCGGGTCTTATTTGTGTTACGGATACACTTGTAAATTTAGAATATGTGTTTTTCTTTTACAAAATTGATAGAAACATGATAAAAAAGTATGATTAAATCTTTGAATAAGACATAATTTAGTCTTTAAAATAGTTAACTAACTTTTAAGCTAATACATTAAATTATTTTAAAGAATGTAATATTTTTCATAGATATAACTAAATTTTTTGTGATTTGAAATATTAATTCAAAAACATATTATTATAATTTCATTCATTTTATAAATTTTATTAAATTTTTTTAGAAAAATGTTCCAATTTTTTTTTACATATAAATTTTTGAAGGGAAAAAATAATAAAAATGTAACTAAATTTAGTGATTATTATTAAGAATAGATAAACTATAAAATAATTATATTTTTTAGTTTTAAAAATTATTGCGCTTTAAGAAAATGGATTTTTATAAGATAATTAAAGAGTAATAAAAGTTCTTTATGCTTATACATTAAATTAAAGAATTAAATTAAATGTAAAGCATTATAATTAAATTCCAAAATATTTTATATAAATATTATTAAATTTCTTGTTTTAAAAGTAATAAATGTAAAGAGAATTTTTTATTTGTCTATTAAAATTAATTATTTTATATATTATAAAAAATATAGGCTATTATTTTAAGCATTTTTTTAAAAATATAAGATACTGTTTTAATATAACGCTTAATAATATGCAGGGTGGCTTAAAATTCAGGTAACTATTGCAAATACTAAATTACTGTCTTATTCAAATTAATATATTTTATGAAATATATACACGCTCAAAATTCAATTTACTTTTTATACTCACAACTCTACCTAGAACACATGGTTAACTAACTTTTGGCTAAACCTATATTTTAAAATAATTATTATTTTTTTAAAAATTACTTATTTTGAATGTTAGAAGTATGCTTTCTAAATTAATATATTTTTTATAATTTAAGAAATTTAGTTATATTAAAAACGTTAGAAATTTTTCATCATATAAAGGTGACCTAAAAGTCAGTTAACTATTGTAAAGACTAAATTGCTATTGATATCTTATTCAAATACTTATAGTTTTTACTGTTTTTATCAATTCTATGAAAGAAAAAAAGTTCTACTACACTCATTTTACGATTCATATCCACAATATATTTGAAATAAACATCAACAAGATACGGTTAATCAACTATTGGCTTATCTTGTATTATTTTTTTAAAATAATATTTAAAAAATTCTTGTTTAGATATTTTATAAATACATTTTTTTTCAAATTTAATACCATAAATCAAATAAATTTATCTGTATTCACGAAAAATATAATTTCCAAGTTTATCTATATAAATATGTATACTTATTTTATCGAGTTATATATTTTAAGAGTTAAAGAATAATTTGAAGAAAATATATTTTTCGAATATTCAAAAATATCATTTTTAAAAGATATTTTGAACTTATATGGACATACTTTTCCTTTATAAAAAAAAAAAAGAAAAAAGGTAGATGATTGCCTATATTCTCAAAACAACTTCTAATCCATAAGCACCTATTTTGCTGCAGATAAAAAGTTTTTACAAAACTAGTATTTTCCACAGGAAGTATAAATGTTTCTTCTATATTTTCCTTTCCACCATGTTCGATCTGAGGTCTTGATCCAACAAACCGTTACTGGAAGGTGGTTGGTAAGCTCACGAGAATGCCACCTGCTACCTGATGTGCCGTAATCTCAATTCACTTAACCAGTCTGTGTTGAGCCATTATATCTCCATTAGCATGAACGTCTTCTTTTGGGAACTCCATCCTTTGTTGGAATTCCGCAAACTCTGCACATTTTTGCTTTATTCCGACCTTGTTTTTGTAAGCAAAAAATAAATAAAGAAAGCCATAAAATCTCAAAACTTTACAAAAATCTTATATATATAAATACAAATATTCATTTTAATATAATTTTTAAGTAAGTAAAGCGATAGTTTCATACCATTACAAACCACTTTAAACTGTCTTGTAATTAAATTAAATTTTAATATGTTGCTTAAGTGAATAAAATATTCTATAAAATATACTTTAAATTATTTATAACACAGTTAAAATCCATTTATAAATTAATATATTCGTAAGAAATAGACTAATTCTTCACTATTGCCATATTGGTAAAGTGCTCATTACTTACAACAGCGATTAGAGTTCGTGACTCACGTATTTTCATGCTTTAATATGTCTAATTATGGATTGAACAAAATGCAGTTACCATAGTTACTATGTTTAGATATCATTAACGTGACTTCTATTTATAACATTTATGTCCTTACCGCGTTGACAATTACGTTTTAGAAGTAACGATATTTTAAATAGGTCAAAATTAATTTTCAACTTCCCTAGCTTTGTTTATGATTTTATCAACTTTGCAGCGTTGCAAAGATGATAAAATCACAAACAAAGCTTGAGGAATTAAAAGTTAATTTTTTAAAATTTTTACTGTTTAATTTTTGTTTGTGAAAGTAATTATTGTATTTCACATTTTAAATGAGTTATTTCATGTGTTTCCTATCAATAAATAATATAGCTCAATCAAAAAGTCCTAGAATAAGATTTCTTTTAATCAAAAAATTACAAAATAATGTATTTTTCGTTGAGATTGTATATTTTTAATCAAGGTAAACAAATCAATATATTTCTATCAAGAATTATTATAAATACAGCAAACTCTCGATATAATGAACTCTCAAATGATTAACATTATTCACTACATCGAGTTTCTTATATACATAACGAGTAGCAAGGATAACAAAACTGTTTACTGTATCGAGTGGTAGCTATACCAAGCATGCATTATATATATCAATATTAATATCTTTGATAAAAAGTAAATTATTCTGTAATTTATTTGATATTTTTAACCAAGAAATTACATGATAAGTTATTTTTTTAAAGTTATATATCTCTAATCGAGAAATTACAAAATAATCCATTTTCCATACATTTTATTTATACTTGAAAAATTGAAAAAACCCTGGAAATTATAGGAAAAGCAATTTTATAATTATTCCTTTTATAATTTTACAAAATATAAAATTTAATTGATAAAAAAAATAAAAACTTTCTCTACTAAAAATTAAAATCGAACGAGAAAAATGCAGATAAAAGCTTATAAAAGAAGAAAAAAAAATTAATCTTTGTCGAATGGCAAAGTGATAATTATTCAATTTTGTCATCCCTCTAGAAAAGATGCTCTAAAATGCAGATAATTATAACATATCAACTAATTCTAAAGAATGGAAGAAAAATCGAATATTGATAAAATTTTTATTTAAAAATCTAGTTTTTCTATGACTTTATCATATCTTTAATTTCTTCTTCTAAAAAGAAAAAAAATTCTTAGTTCAGTTTTTAAGGTCATTACTTATGATTTGCCATCCAAACGTCAAAAAATCTTTCTGTTCTCTTTATATATTCTGAATTTAAAAAAGGGAAAGTTCTTAATATTTAATGTGAAAAATGTATGTTTTTTATAAATATATTTTCAATATTTAAATTTATACTTTGGATAAATTGACAGATTAAAAGCTTTGAATGGTTAGATTTGTTTCCTATTTATGAGTATAATATGTTCTAAGCTATTACATATCGTGTGGAATGAATTTAAATAGCTAAAATTATGTTATTATGGCTTATAAAGATTAAATTTATTAAAATAATATAATTATTTTTTTAAATTTGTAAATAGTATATTTTATTTAAGAAATTTTGATTGATATATAGCCTATATTTGCAGCTTACATGAGTATACATATATTTACAAAAGATCTTAAAATATACAGTTTAACAGAAAACTAATTTACATAAATTCGAATGACATTCATTGCCTGTTCATTACATAATAGTACTTTTAGTTGTATTTTTTTGAAACAAAAATCAATAACTTTATTTGTAAATGAATGATGGAAATTACTTATCAGACTTTATCTTGTAAAAATCTCTTATAAATAGTAAATTTTATTTATTATTCAAATAAATACTAAATAAAAATGTTATTTTAATCTTTAATTTCAATTACTTTTATTGTTATTAAAATTTTTTTTCTACTAGGTAAGATTGTTTATTTAGTTTTGAATGTGAGTTCGTCAGTTTGGACTGTCATCATAGTGATATGGNTAAATAATTTGTTTTTAATTTATTTTTTTAAATGTTAATATTAAAGAAAATTGATAAAAATAAAATATATTTTATATTTAATTTCTATTTTAATTTTTTAAGTTATATTTATATTAAGAACTTTAGCTTTTGTAGTTTAATCAAAGTCGTAATGTTCTTCCAATGGAGAATCATGGAAAACTTTAGTTATTTTTCACATTTTTCACTATGTTATATATTATATTTTAAGTTAAAAGTTCAGAATTTATAATTAAAATAAATACGTTTATTGAATTTTTAATTATTTATTAATTATTATTATTTTTTAATTAATTATGAAAAATACACTAATGAATTTACAGGGTAGTCCAAAAGTCAGTTAACTATTACAAAAAATAGATTGCTGTCTTTTTTAAACACTTTATTATTGCAAAGCTTATAAAATAAAATTGTTCGAGATAAGATACTCCTTGTTCAATATACGAATTACAATGTTTAAACACACTTTTCTCAAATGCCTGGCAAAAACCTTCCATCCTTTAATTCTTCATAACGCAGTTAACTGATTTTTGGCTACTCTGCAACATACTTTGGCTTTTAAATTCCAAATCAATACCAGATCAATAACTGAATTTTTTATACCATTCAAGTAATGTAAATTATTATTTAAAAAAATGTAATAACATAAGCTCGAAGCAAATTAGTTTTAAATTTATATATTAAACGCAAGCTACTACATTATTTATTTTATCTTAATTATAGTCAAATCTTGAAATAACGCCTTCCTAAACAGCACCACCCTTTTATAGCGTCTTTGTAGACAAATTCTTCCTATAAATATTAAACTTTTCAGTATTTATGAATTAATAAATTTACAATATTTTATTATTGTTTTTACAAAATTACAAAACTTTCAAACTCTCATATTGAAACTTGTGCATAGATTCACCTCGCATAACTTCATTATTTACGTAATTGTTACCTTTTGAGATATTTCAGTTTAGCGTCACATTCTATTCAGTGCCAGTATTAGAAGCAAACAAATGTTAGCGCTAAATCAAAGTTTGATTATATTCTGTTATTAACACACTTTTAAATAAGTTATAATCAAAAATAGTAAATGATCGGGAAAAAAAATTTAAAACTTAAAATAAATTATTTATTCTACAGGAAATACAATTTCTATTTCAATAAAGCATGTTTATATGCTTCCGAAATCAGTCGAGAATTTTAAATTCATCCAACTTTGTGAGAAATAGAATAATTCACATATAAAAAACAGTCGGAAAGATATAAGAAAATAACCTTCTGGCAATCATAGTAAGCAGACTTCACAATTGAATGTAAAGCAATACCTCCATAGAATTTATGAAGTTGAAATGGGAGCAGCTGCGAAGATACCATCTTCAATTTTGTTTTATTATTAACTACAGATATAAGATTTTTTTTTAAAATGACTATCGAATAATCATAAATATCACATTTTAATCTTATCGTTTTAATATATAAAAATATAATTAAGACATAATTTTCTGTGATTTTACTTTGATATAGCCCTGACCGTAGCCACAGCCTTGAGGTTAGTAATGTTGGATATTCCATCTCCTACAACCTTGGGTGAATCTGTAGAATTGACATGTAGCTACGAGTTAGAAGGAGACCGCCTATATTCTGTCAAGTGGTACAAAAATGCCGTGGAATTTTATCGTTATGTACCAAACGATTGGCCTCCCGGACAATTTCTTCCATTACCAGGAATCAAAGTTGATGTATGTTATTTCATATCCCTGTCTAAGAATATTAAAATTTATGTCATAGTTTATAAATTTTAAACATGTTTTTCGTCATATTTTTTCAGTTATCTAAATCTGGTAAGCAGTCTGTTTATTTACGTAATGTGGACCTCAACTCCGCAGGTGTGTACAAGTGCGAAATATCCGCAGAAGCTCCTTCCTTTCAAACAGTGGAAGCTGAAAAAGAAATGAAGGTATTTGGTAGGTTTCTGGATTTAAAATCTGTAGCACTCAAAATAAAAAAACCGAGTTAAAAATAAATATTTAAATTTACGCCTGAATTCGTGCTTATTAAGGAGTATAACCTTATTACTGTATGCTAATTAATGGATTTTGATTTTCTGTGATTCTATCAACAGATATTTTACATAAATTAANTTTCTATTAATCTTATTTACTTAAAATGATTATTAAAAAAATATTTTATTAATTATGATTAATTAAAAATGTTATTCATTTATTCATTCCTTTAATTATGATTAATTGAAAATTTTATTCATTTATTCATTCCTTTAATTTATTTTCAATCTTAATTATCATTAATTTCATATTACCTTTTGTTTAAAAATAAAGACTTTTTGTTACATTTCTAGGTGTATGGAACTTTTTAATAATATTTTAACCCCTTTTAAATTAAATTTAAACAATTATTACTGAATTTATTAGTTAATTAAAATTAAATTAGAATGATATTATCATTATTTTATAGATTTTAAACATATTTTTAACCGAAATTTTATTAAATTTGATTGTTTCAAGTACTTGTTTAATTATCTTTATCTTACATCTCATTTATTATATGAGAGTCATCTTAAATATATACGTTTTTTACTTAAAAAATTATATGACTTTTAAAAATATATTTAAAAGCTGATTAAATTATCTACATAACGTAATAAATCCGAACTTAAATGAATCACCTGAATAAACTCCACTTATTTTACAATTTATTAATTATGTTCAGCTTAACTTTCAGACTAGTACAGCAAATTACATGACAATCGTCTACCGAAAAGCTTTTTATATATATTTTCCAAATAAGGAAATCTACGTAACATACAAATCGTCATATAACATTGTGATTATTTAATTAAAGAACTGAAAAAATTGAATATTTGCTCCTGGACTTGATGAAATAGTGATCAATTTTATACTTTATTCGTTCGCATCCGCACGATTCCTTCTCGTTTTTTCTTGTATTAAATAATTTATTTTATATATTTTTTTCCTTAAAATTAAAAAATATTTAAATATAAATCTTTTATATGAATAAAATAATTTTATGAGATTTCTTCGAATCCTCAGCTTCACTATACTCGATAGTAGGACGTGGCATAGAAAGATAGTCAATAATGAACCGATATTGGATTCCTTAAAACTTAAAGGAATTGAAATTCGATCTCGAAATTTCATCATGCAATTCATCCGGAGGTTTTAAAGATTAAAAACTTCCAATAATAATAGTGGAGTTGTCCAGTGCATAACGAGTATTGTACGTACCCTGAAGCAATAAATGAACAGGAAGAAGTTAGAGAGAAAGATAAACTTTACAAAATTTTATATTTCATAAAAATTTAAACTTAGAATATCAATAATTCTGTTAAATTTTCAATAACAACATTTTCTACTTTTATTAAAACAAGAAACGTTCGATTACAAATTGCAGGACTTTCATTCGGAAGTCTGCAAATTTTAATTGGACAAGAATTTGAAAGCAATTATTTGTTTACTTTTTTGATTTAGCAGAGATTTATTATTAAAAATTTAAACTGTTTCTAAATATAAGTTGGTCCTAATGTTAATTAACCGGGTCTTATTTGTGTTACGGATACACTTGTAAATTTAGAATATGTGTTTTTCTTTTACAAAATTGATAGAAACATGATAAAAAAGTATGATTAAATCTTTGAATAAGACATAATTTAGTCTTTAAAATAGTTAACTAACTTTTAAGCTAATACATTAAATTATTTTAAAGAATGTAATATTTTTCATAGATATAACTAAATTTTTTGTGATTTGAAATATTAATTCAAAAACATATTATTATAATTTCATTCATTTTATAAATTTTATTAAATTTTTTTAGAAAAATGTTCCAATTTTTTTTTACATATAAATTTTTGAAGGGAAAAAATAATAAAAATGTAACTAAATTTAGTGATTATTATTAAGAATAGATAAACTATAAAATAATTATATTTTTTAGTTTTAAAAATTATTGCGCTTTAAGAAAATGGATTTTTATAAGATAATTAAAGAGTAATAAAAGTTCTTTATGCTTATACATTAAATTAAAGAATTAAATTAAATGTAAAGCATTATAATTAAATTCCAAAATATTTTATATAAATATTATTAAATTTCTTGTTTTAAAAGTAATAAATGTAAAGAGAATTTTTTATTTGTCTATTAAAATTAATTATTTTATATATTATAAAAAATATAGGCTATTATTTTAAGCATTTTTTTAAAAATATAAGATACTGTTTTAATATAACGCTTAATAATATGCAGGGTGGCTTAAAATTCAGGTAACTATTGCAAATACTAAATTACTGTCTTATTCAAATTAATATATTTTATGAAATATATACACGCTCAAAATTCAATTTACTTTTTATACTCACAACTCTACCTAGAACACATGGTTAACTAACTTTTGGCTAAACCTATATTTTAAAATAATTATTATTTTTTTAAAAATTACTTATTTTGAATGTTAGAAGTATGCTTTCTAAATTAATATATTTTTTATAATTTAAGAAATTTAGTTATATTAAAAACGTTAGAAATTTTTCATCATATAAAGGTGACCTAAAAGTCAGTTAACTATTGTAAAGACTAAATTGCTATTGATATCTTATTCAAATACTTATAGTTTTTACTGTTTTTATCAATTCTATGAAAGAAAAAAAGTTCTACTACACTCATTTTACGATTCATATCCACAATATATTTGAAATAAACATCAACAAGATACGGTTAATCAACTATTGGCTTATCTTGTATTATTTTTTTAAAATAATATTTAAAAAATTCTTGTTTAGATATTTTATAAATACATTTTTTTTCAAATTTAATACCATAAATCAAATAAATTTATCTGTATTCACGAAAAATATAATTTCCAAGTTTATCTATATAAATATGTATACTTATTTTATCGAGTTATATATTTTAAGAGTTAAAGAATAATTTGAAGAAAATATATTTTTCGAATATTCAAAAATATCATTTTTAAAAGATATTTTGAACTTATATGGACATACTTTTCCTTTATAAAAAAAAAAAAGAAAAAAGGTAGATGATTGCCTATATTCTCAAAACAACTTCTAATCCATAAGCACCTATTTTGCTGCAGATAAAAAGTTTTTACAAAACTAGTATTTTCCACAGGAAGTATAAATGTTTCTTCTATATTTTCCTTTCCACCATGTTCGATCTGAGGTCTTGATCCAACAAACCGTTACTGGAAGGTGGTTGGTAAGCTCACGAGAATGCCACCTGCTACCTGATGTGCCGTAATCTCAATTCACTTAACCAGTCTGTGTTGAGCCATTATATCTCCATTAGCATGAACGTCTTCTTTTGGGAACTCCATCCTTTGTTGGAATTCCGCAAACTCTGCACATTTTTGCTTTATTCCGACCTTGTTTTTGTAAGCAAAAAATAAATAAAGAAAGCCATAAAATCTCAAAACTTTACAAAAATCTTATATATATAAATACAAATATTCATTTTAATATAATTTTTAAGTAAGTAAAGCGATAGTTTCATACCATTACAAACCACTTTAAACTGTCTTGTAATTAAATTAAATTTTAATATGTTGCTTAAGTGAATAAAATATTCTATAAAATATACTTTAAATTATTTATAACACAGTTAAAATCCATTTATAAATTAATATATTCGTAAGAAATAGACTAATTCTTCACTATTGCCATATTGGTAAAGTGCTCATTACTTACAACAGCGATTAGAGTTCGTGACTCACGTATTTTCATGCTTTAATATGTCTAATTATGGATTGAACAAAATGCAGTTACCATAGTTACTATGTTTAGATATCATTAACGTGACTTCTATTTATAACATTTATGTCCTTACCGCGTTGACAATTACGTTTTAGAAGTAACGATATTTTAAATAGGTCAAAATTAATTTTCAACTTCCCTAGCTTTGTTTATGATTTTATCAACTTTGCAGCGTTGCAAAGATGATAAAATCACAAACAAAGCTTGAGGAATTAAAAGTTAATTTTTTAAAATTTTTACTGTTTAATTTTTGTTTGTGAAAGTAATTATTGTATTTCACATTTTAAATGAGTTATTTCATGTGTTTCCTATCAATAAATAATATAGCTCAATCAAAAAGTCCTAGAATAAGATTTCTTTTAATCAAAAAATTACAAAATAATGTATTTTTCGTTGAGATTGTATATTTTTAATCAAGGTAAACAAATCAATATATTTCTATCAAGAATTATTATAAATACAGCAAACTCTCGATATAATGAACTCTCAAATGATTAACATTATTCACTACATCGAGTTTCTTATATACATAACGAGTAGCAAGGATAACAAAACTGTTTACTGTATCGAGTGGTAGCTATACCAAGCATGCATTATATATATCAATATTAATATCTTTGATAAAAAGTAAATTATTCTGTAATTTATTTGATATTTTTAACCAAGAAATTACATGATAAGTTATTTTTTTAAAGTTATATATCTCTAATCGAGAAATTACAAAATAATCCATTTTCCATACATTTTATTTATACTTGAAAAATTGAAAAAACCCTGGAAATTATAGGAAAAGCAATTTTATAATTATTCCTTTTATAATTTTACAAAATATAAAATTTAATTGATAAAAAAAATAAAAACTTTCTCTACTAAAAATTAAAATCGAACGAGAAAAATGCAGATAAAAGCTTATAAAAGAAGAAAAAAAAATTAATCTTTGTCGAATGGCAAAGTGATAATTATTCAATTTTGTCATCCCTCTAGAAAAGATGCTCTAAAATGCAGATAATTATAACATATCAACTAATTCTAAAGAATGGAAGAAAAATCGAATATTGATAAAATTTTTATTTAAAAATCTAGTTTTTCTATGACTTTATCATATCTTTAATTTCTTCTTCTAAAAAGAAAAAAAATTCTTAGTTCAGTTTTTAAGGTCATTACTTATGATTTGCCATCCAAACGTCAAAAAATCTTTCTGTTCTCTTTATATATTCTGAATTTAAAAAAGGGAAAGTTCTTAATATTTAATGTGAAAAATGTATGTTTTTTATAAATATATTTTCAATATTTAAATTTATACTTTGGATAAATTGACAGATTAAAAGCTTTGAATGGTTAGATTTGTTTCCTATTTATGAGTATAATATGTTCTAAGCTATTACATATCGTGTGGAATGAATTTAAATAGCTAAAATTATGTTATTATGGCTTATAAAGATTAAATTTATTAAAATAATATAATTATTTTTTTAAATTTGTAAATAGTATATTTTATTTAAGAAATTTTGATTGATATATAGCCTATATTTGCAGCTTACATGAGTATACATATATTTACAAAAGATCTTAAAATATACAGTTTAACAGAAAACTAATTTACATAAATTCGAATGACATTCATTGCCTGTTCATTACATAATAGTACTTTTAGTTGTATTTTTTTGAAACAAAAATCAATAACTTTATTTGTAAATGAATGATGGAAATTACTTATCAGACTTTATCTTGTAAAAATCTCTTATAAATAGTAAATTTTATTTATTATTCAAATAAATACTAAATAAAAATGTTATTTTAATCTTTAATTTCAATTACTTTTATTGTTATTAAAATTTTTTTTCTACTAGGTAAGATTGTTTATTTAGTTTTGAATGTGAGTTCGTCAGTTTGGACTGTCATCATAGTGATATNAAACGCAAGCTACTACATTATTTATTTTATCTTAATTATAGTCAAATCTTGAAATAACGCCTTCCTAAACAGCACCACCCTTTTATAGCGTCTTTGTAGACAAATTCTTCCTATAAATATTAAACTTTTCAGTATTTATGAATTAATAAATTTACAATATTTTATTATTGTTTTTACAAAATTACAAAACTTTCAAACTCTCATATTGAAACTTGTGCATAGATTCACCTCGCATAACTTCATTATTTACGTAATTGTTACCTTTTGAGATATTTCAGTTTAGCGTCACATTCTATTCAGTGCCAGTATTAGAAGCAAACAAATGTTAGCGCTAAATCAAAGTTTGATTATATTCTGTTATTAACACACTTTTAAATAAGTTATAATCAAAAATAGTAAATGATCGGGAAAAAAAATTTAAAACTTAAAATAAATTATTTATTCTACAGGAAATACAATTTCTATTTCAATAAAGCATGTTTATATGCTTCCGAAATCAGTCGAGAATTTTAAATTCATCCAACTTTGTGAGAAATAGAATAATTCACATATAAAAAACAGTCGGAAAGATATAAGAAAATAACCTTCTGGCAATCATAGTAAGCAGACTTCACAATTGAATGTAAAGCAATACCTCCATAGAATTTATGAAGTTGAAATGGGAGCAGCTGCGAAGATACCATCTTCAATTTTGTTTTATTATTAACTACAGATATAAGATTTTTTTTTAAAATGACTATCGAATAATCATAAATATCACATTTTAATCTTATCGTTTTAATATATAAAAATATAATTAAGACATAATTTTCTGTGATTTTACTTTGATATAGCCCTGACCGTAGCCACAGCCTTGAGGTTAGTAATGTTGGATATTCCATCTCCTACAACCTTGGGTGAATCTGTAGAATTGACATGTAGCTACGAGTTAGAAGGAGACCGCCTATATTCTGTCAAGTGGTACAAAAATGCCGTGGAATTTTATCGTTATGTACCAAACGATTGGCCTCCCGGACAATTTCTTCCATTACCAGGAATCAAAGTTGATGTATGTTATTTCATATCCCTGTCTAAGAATATTAAAATTTATGTCATAGTTTATAAATTTTAAACATGTTTTTCGTCATATTTTTTCAGTTATCTAAATCTGGTAAGCAGTCTGTTTATTTACGTAATGTGGACCTCAACTCCGCAGGTGTGTACAAGTGCGAAATATCCGCAGAAGCTCCTTCCTTTCAAACAGTGGAAGCTGAAAAAGAAATGAAGGTATTTGGTAGGTTTCTGGATTTAAAATCTGTAGCACTCAAAATAAAAAAACCGAGTTAAAAATAAATATTTAAATTTACGCCTGAATTCGTGCTTATTAAGGAGTATAACCTTATTACTGTATGCTAATTAATGGATTTTGATTTTCTGTGATTCTATCAACAGATATTTTACATAAATTAAATAATTTTTAGTAAGAGAGATAATTTAATAAAATTTTAATGTTTATAAATGTCTAAATATATATAATAAATTTTAATAAAAAAGTTTATTTTAATTTATTAAATGATGAAAAAAATATACTGAATTTTTTAGAATTTTTTCGGAGGAAAAAATATATATATACATATCCTTTTATACTGTACTGTATAAAATTATATGTGCTTTATTTGCTACTGAATTGAGTACAGATGGGAAAAGTGCGATTTTATTTGGCTTCTAGTATGTCCTGGTAAAAAGTAAAATAATATAGTTTAGAAATAAATTTTTGGCAACTTTTCTCCTTCATATTTCAAATAAATGAACTAAAATGTAATTTAAAAACAAATATTATGTTATTTTCATAATGATTTTGGTTTGTTTTTTTGTTATTTAATTATAAGGTAACTAAATGAGTATAGTACGCATCTTATGAGTCTTTTTAAATGGGATTTGACTTTCCCATTAAGCAAACTTCCTCATCTTAGGGAAGAAAATAAGATAGAATATATAGTAGAAAACAGAAGATATATACTTTTATATACAATATTACATTAAAATAATGCTCTGTTAAACTTTGTAGACCTACTATACTGTCTTTTACATAAAAGTAATATATAAATCCAATACATTACTATTAGAAATTACTTTTTAATTTCCGAAATTGTATAAATTTCCGTCTAAATATAATTAAAAATTAAAAACATTTGAACATTACTTTATGTTTAATAATTACAAAAGTTTGTTTTATTAATGAACTGAAAATAGTCATAACAGTCCGAAGATATTTTCTTATATTAATAATAAAATATTGCATACTTGATGTAATTTAAACTAGAAAAAATGAGAAATTTTAAAATATTATTTATTTATTATTATTATTTTATCAACGTATTTTTAACATTTTAATTTATTATTATTTTATAGTTTTACCATCAGAAGGTCCAAAAATCACAGGTGGTTTAGCCGAATATCATATTGGTGATACTGTTTCTGTGAATTGTACGTCCGCTAAATCTAAACCACCAGCAACCCTCAGGTGGTTTATTAATGATGAACTGGTAAGGATAAAAGGATTTACAAAATTATCATTTTCATATTTATTTTCTTGTTTGAAGTTTATAAAGCATTAAGAATGTCAACAAAATCATTTCAATTTTATTCACTAATCTTAAATAAATTTATAAATATTCAATCATATAAATTTATTCAAAATTATTAAAATTAATCGATTTTTTTAAATATAACTACTTATATATTTTTTAATCAAATTAAACACAAATTTTATACACTGAAAAGCATATTATTATATTTTAAAATTGAAGTTTTGTTGAAAATTTTTATTATTAACTTTTTTTATTTTGCTTTTTTATATTTAAATAACTTAATTTGCTTAATTTGTGATAAATACATATTTTTTTTCACGATTTATAAATGAAAACAATTTTATTTCAATTTTTAACAATTTATTTTCAGTTGATTATCAAACTAAATGTTAGTTTTTAATAAAAATCTTCTAAAAAAATAATAATGTCAAAACGATATATATAAATTTACATATAATTTGTATTATAAATTATTTAAACTAATATTTAAAAGAATAATTTATTATATAATTTAATAGAAAAATATTTTTAAAACATAAAAATAAACTTTATATAATTTTTAATACAATATTTAATTTTTACATATGTTTATATATAAAATTAGATATAAATTTGAAGAACTTTACTTTCAGTTATTTTTGAATTTTCTCTTCTTCTCTTCTTTGTACTCTTTTCATTTTATAACATAAAATTATTTCTGTCTTGTCCTGCCAATTATCTTCTCGAAAGTATAACCCTGAGGGAGAAAACAATTCGGTTTGCTTGTGAGATAACTCCGGAAATATGTTTGAAGGAGCGATTAGAAAGAATGTAATTTCAGGAGAACCACTTCGTATTCTGTTTATTGTCCCTCATCTCCCTAAGGTGTGTCTTTTGCTCCCAACTCAATTAGATCATCGTACAAGACTCTAAGCGTGACTAAACGAAAATATAAGACCTTAGTAGATAAGAAACAAAAAAGTCAGAAGAAAAAAAATTATTCATTTTATCTTTTCCATTTGTCTTTTTCTGCACTCCTTTGAAATATCAAATCTGTCATCGATTGTTTTTCTTCTGTTTTTAAATTTATTACTTTTAACGTTTTCGAAGAATATAATAAATCAATACTTTCAAATAAAACACCTAAATATTAGGTATTTAATTGCATACTTTATGTTTTAATAGTGCTTAAAATTGGGGATAAGAAACAATTTGTACTCTGCTATGTGGTACATTTTTTATGTGTTAGAATATATAATTATGATATAAGTAAACGTTGTACGTAAAAGCTTTTATTGTGAAGAAAATCGAAATTTCCAATCGACCATTTTACTTTTCAGGAAATTAGTCGAAAAGAAGTTGTAAAAAAATATTTTATTACGATTTCTTTTCGACTAATTTCCTGTTATTAATAGAACCTTTCCTTCAATAATAACATCTAACATTGATGGCAGTACAATTTATGTTAATAAATCAAAATTATTTTAAATATTTATTACTTTTATATATTCAATTAAATTCGAAATATTTTATTTATGAATTTTTATTATTATTTCTTTTATCAGGCTGGACCAGAATACGAAACAGAATATTCCACAACTTTACACGCCGATGGTTTAGAAACGTCTAGTCTAGGTTTAAGATTTGTTGTCACCGAAAAACATTTTCGTCATGGCAACATGAAACTAAAATGTACGGCAACAATCTCTCGGGTATATACAATGAGTAACGAAGAGTTGGTATCTGGAGGAAGACAACAGACCTCTGGACTCCATATCAGTGAAAACATGAGTCAAGGTAAAAAAAAATATATATATATATAGTTTATTTTTAATCTAATTTTTTAAAACTATTTTTATACTTATTAATTTTAATATAATAAAATTATATACATTTTAAAATTAAATTTCTTAAATTTTTTTACGCTATTTTCTTTTGCAAATAAGATTTTAAGTGAATTTGTGTGCAAATTTTTTATTATTTTACTAAAAAATCATTTTTAATTGTCAAAATGATTTTCGAGTAAAGTTTTAAAATTATATTACATCTTTATTAATCATTAAATATATTTTATATTTAATTTAATTAATTCTTGATAATTTTTTTCTGTTAAGTAATTTTATTCTCAAAATTTAAAATAATCATCTAAATCTTCGAAATATAATCTAATATAATCAAATTAATATTGATATATGCTGAAAATTTAATAATAATAATAATAAAAGGTTTATCTAGGTCATGATAATGTTTTGATTTATTACATCATTATAATTTTTTTAAATTTAATTATTGATATATTTTAATCTAAAGATGTTTATATATATTAAAGATACCCCAAATATACTTTAGATAATATATATTATATTAAATTTATAATATCAAAAACAAATTTATTTTTTTTTCTTATTCATAAATGCAATGTTTCAATCGATTATTTCGCTCTTTATATAAGATTTTTTTTAATATCAAATATAAAGAATATATATTGGATTATAAAATATTGAATTGATTACTTTAATCGTCCATTTTTCTTTATTATTGTATATCTGTTAGATGGTTTTTTTGTTTTCTTTTTTAGGATTTCTTTATAAATAAATATAAAATATTCCATATGTTCCTGATATAAATGTTGCTTTCCTTACAGTATCATTTATTCAAAAATCTTATATCTATTTATTATAATAAAGTCATACATTTAAGTAATTTTATTAGTTAATTCCTGAATATAATTATTTATTTCAGAATTTTATTTTATAAGTGTAAAATATATAAATATATATAAAGAAAAATGAATTGTGCTGCGCGATAATCAATTGGAGTGCTTTTATAATTTTAAAAAAATGAAATTTTGTAGTATAGAAGTGATTGCATCTACGTCATCACTTTTCAATTCTGTAGCTCTTATAGTTTCTGGAAAATATTGCAGATAGACAATAAACAGACGGATTAAATTGGTCATGCTTTCAATGAAATATATATATATATATATTTAGTTTCCAAATTTTATGTTTAGAAACGCTGGAAATAATATAAATTATGTGAGAAGCAATATAAAATTTTGTATATAATAACTTAAAAATTTCAACTTCCTAGCTTATTTAGTTTTCGAAAAATTTGTCGTACAATATCAGAACTGACAACATACAGTCTAAAAAAGTATAAAACAATATTTTAAATAAAAATGCTCTATTATTTTATTTATCCTGTACATACAGTTTATAAAATTAATATTTTTAGTTAAATTAGATAATTATAATGCACATTGTAACCATTTTATAAATGGTTACCATGTAGGTCTACAATGAATAAATTTTAGTGTTTAGTAAAAAAAAAAAAAAATTCTGTGACTAAAACGGTACGAAATGGTGCGTGAAACTGCTCAAATTTCTAGTTACTGATTACCAAATTGTTTCTGGGCCATTAATAGCTTTCGAGAAGATAAAAAGTATTTTAACATTAACCCATTCTAATACGCTTGAATATATAATTTTTTTAAAAAATAAACGATAAAATTAACCTTTCTAATAGTATTTGACATTATTCTTATAATTTTTTCATTTAAAATATATAATTTGCATATTTATTTATTAATTTTGAATTCTTAGATGCTTTGGAGTTTCTCTTAACTCAATTTACACGCTATTATTCATAATAATTATGCTTCCTACTATGAAAATAAATTTTTAATCGTATATAATGAATTTTAATTTGGAAAAAATATTAATTTTTAAAGATATACAATAACAATAATATTATTAATAGTATATTATTTATTATAATTTTTATCATGAGGTTCACTTTCTAATTATAAGTTAAAATGCGTAGATAAAGATCTTTCTATGCATTTAAAATTGAGTTGCGTGATATTTACGTTCAATATTTTCGCATTATAAATATTCAAAAATATTAGTTTTCTAGCTATATATAATTATTCTACAATATAGAAAGTAAACTTGATATATTTTTAATTTAATTATAGTTATAAAAAATAGAAGTCAATAGTAATTAAAAACTAAGAGTGCGTTCTTGGAATTACATTTTTATATTAATTTATTCGATTTAAAATTAAGACCTATAGCTATATTACCAGAAATGTTAAATGAGCATCTAAAGAGTTTTGAGTTAATTTTGAATAGATTCGAAGCATTCTAGATATGCAAACATCTTCACTCCAGAAAGTGCAATTAGTTAACTCGAAAATGATTATGGAACTGTCATTTACGTAAAATCGGAAATTCCATTTATGAATATGCATTCCAATTACAATCTATTGAATAATTTCGGAAGTGAATTTAGCCCTTATCTTGTAAATTTCACTTAAGGCTTACAGTTAAGTGGGTCACAATGAGAGTCATTCTTAGGTCACACTTATAACTTTTGCTTAAGAATAGTAAAGGTTAATGAGATAAGGGATGATCCTCAAGTAAAGATTGAGATAAGGGATGAAACTTAAACGAAAGTTCATGTAAGTGTTAAGAGAAGGTTGAGACAAGTGTAGACCTTTCATTTTATATGAAAATAAAGGTGTAAATTATAAACAAGGACAGTTTAAAGGTCCAATTACCTTAAGACAAAATATAACAGATGATTTAGCTCTTAAGAAGTATTTGTCTTCTACAATGAAAAGTATAGACAAGGAGTTCTTAATTTTTTTTGTTTCCTAGATACCTTTTCCAGTCAGGCAAAGGTCATGGACCCCTTTTCAAAATAATGTTTTTAAATGCATAAAATAAAATTACAAAAGAAGCCAGTTATATAGAAATACATTTAATATGATAATAAGTTATAGGTGCATTTTTCTTAACACAACAATTAACAACTTCATACAATAACACAAAATTAAGATAAGAAGTTGATTTTTTCCCTCCCAAGCCCACGGATCACTGAAAACTTTTCGAGGGTTGTTTATATCAACCTCTAATTAAGAACCACTGATATAGATCTTTAAGAGTTTCCTGTTTATTATTTGTATTCCTTTTGCTAATATTTTTCTGAGGAAAATTATTTTAAAAAATTGTAATTATAAAGTTTTACATATTTTTAAAGTGCAATTTCTTGAGGATTAAAGGTTTTATTATGAAACCAACTTTTATAGTTGATAGCAAAGCAAGAATATTATTATTATTTTCTGATAAAGAAAAATTTCAAAAAAAAAAGGTTTTTCAGAATCCACTTCACCATTTGTAGTGTCTTTTTTTTTTAATAGCAAAGCAGATATTTTGTATTTTCTTCTCTAAGTTTAATAAGTCCTGAAAATTAAAACAGTACATTCATTATTTTTATGAAAAAAGATAAATTAATAAAATCTTACCTTGTAATTTTGTATTAAAGTATTAATTTATAATTTACACAAGCACCTGCTGCTAAAATAAAAATCCTAGATTTAGTATCACAAATGAAGGCTCTTCTTTCAACATTGTTATTATATTAGTGATTATACAAATTCAATTTTTAACATAAATTTGTTTTATTTTTTAAAATTTACTAATAAGAAAATTCAATTTAAAAAAAATATAATTTGAAAAATTTAAGAAAATGATTAAGCAAAAGATAATTTGGAAGATCATATTCATTCTGCCAATTAATTCATCAATCAATTTGAATTTATTTTAGAATAAGACATAAACAAAGTCAGTAGTTGCATCTAGTTTAGCTAATTTATAAAATTATATTCAGCAAAGATGAAAAGAAAAATATTTCAGGTTATATTATTAGTGTTAATGTAATATTTACATTACACAGAATACATTTACATTCAATTAATTGTACTCATATCAATGATCAATAATTTTCATGATCATTTCAATGCACTAATTATAATGTCAATAATTACATTAAATTCAGGAAAATGGAAGAAAATTTCATAATTGAACCCCTCCTTTTTTTTTAAATGGAAGTTCTCCTTGTAAGAAACACCTCCTTAAACATCATTTTCTTTTAGAAAATAGCAATTTTCCTTTTAAAGTTCTCCTTGAACCTCATTTTTTAAAGTGAAGGTTTTTCTTAAAAGAAAAACCTTCTTGAACCTCCTTTCCTTTTTTTGAATTGAAGAAGCTTTTATAAAACTGTAAAATGTTACAAAAATTTATTTTAAGCAGAAAGAAACTATTTCTAATTCATATTTTATTTTATATATAAAAAAAGATCTAGAATTAGAATAATATATTAAAAATATTCAAAAGTAAAGTAAAAAGAATAAAAATTCTTTCAAAAAATAATTTAAAAGTTTTAAATAGCTTGTTAAAATTCTTTATATTTTAAAATTTAAAATTAATTTGTAGTTTGAAATTCAAAGCTGTTTATTAAAAGTTTCTACACTTTAAGAAAATACAAAATTAAAAAGTAGCAAGATCAATTTTTTGTAGTTATAAATTCTTAAAAATTTTTATATTTTTGAAAAATTATTCTTTTCTATTTACAATATTTAAATAATATCTATTTATTATTTTTATATTTTTTAAACTTTAAATTCAATAATTTTATTGGAAAAATATCCTCATAAATTGATAATTTGACAGATTTCGGGACTAAAAATCGTCATTTTTGCTTTTTTGATTTAATAAATAAACGATTTATAAATTGACTGTATAGAAATATTTAATATTTTTAAAACTCATTAATGAAAATTATAGAAAAAATGATTAAGAATGCAATAAAATTAAGATAATTTTTCATAAATGTATAATTTTTTAAAAATTAAGAAAAAAATCGCGGTCTATCAATCAAATATTTTTAATGAAAAAAGGACATTTTTTCAATTTTTCACTCAATCGATTCATTAAAGGAAGAGAAATATCAGATTTTTTATATTGTACCCAATAAATGCAAAAACCTAAAATTATTCATTTAAATTTACTAAATTTTGGAAAGTATATATTTAATAATTAAAAATTTTAATGAATTTTTCTAAATTAAATTAAACTTTTTGTTTTTTTAAACAAAATTTATATTGTCATCGATCAAAATAATTTATTTTTTAATATATTATAATAAATATTTATCATATATGTCATAAATAACTCAATTAAACGAATATAGTAGAAAATAATTAAGTCTTATGACAAATCCTAATTTGTATATTGATCAATTAAATTAATTAAAAATCTCTTCACTAATGAATTGAATAATCTAATTTTACCTTCATTTACTTAATATAAAATTTGTAAATGAATGATTTAATTATTGTAATTAGAAGCTATCATTTATTTTAAGTAATCTCACGTTTTATTAATATATTTTCTTGCAGTTAGAAACACTGCGACCATAGTAGCCACACCTGTTCGGTGGATAGTGGTATTTCCACTGCTCACTTTTGGTTATGACACATTATATGTCCGTGTTTGAAAGTCCTGCCGTAAACTGGGCAGCACCCAGAATGTGCCATGAGCTGTGATAAGAAACATCATAACGAGGGAAGAACTATTGCTACAAATGAATACTAAAAAAAAAATAATCTCCTTAGTTCCCTAGAACGTTCTGACTGTGCCTCATCTGGCTTACTCATTCCGAGCCCAATCATAAGACCATCAGTTTCTGTGTTAATAAATGGCATTAGGCCAAACTATTCTGTTATAAGTAGACACGAAGCTCACGAACTTGACTTAAAACTTGATAATTTCAAGAAACCTCATTGAAAAAATCTGTAATGTGATGCACTAATTCTGTTGAGCACAATGAACTACGACAAGAAGCGCTTCAATCATTGAGATTGTAGTGGCATCGTGAATCCTACGTGGCGTGAATGCAACGTCAAAAAAGTTTAAAGAAAACAATTGCCTATCCTCTAATTCTGCGTCCAAAAATGTCCTTGTTCCTGTTGAACGGGACAATCAATACGTATGATATTCATAGTTGGAAGAAACATATCTATTATATATCATGATTATAAAGATGGATAGGAAAGTTCGTTTATTTTACATGAAGAATCACTGATTAGAGAACAAGAGATCAGTTCTTTTCTTTTAAATTTAATTTAATTTTAAATGAAACTACTACTACCACTACTGATACTACTATTATATAAAAGAAAAGAAATTCAAAAATTGAACATTCAATAATATTTATTGAAACAAAAACCCGAGTAAAAATATTACTATATATATTTGTTATTTACTAGGAAATATTGTTTATGTTTGTTATGATTTCTTATATTTATTGTTATGGTTATTGTACAGCATTAATCTATAAGAGATTTATGTGAAGAGCAAACATATCTGTACGAACATATCTTTTGCTTTTATCTAAAAATAATTTGCTATTCTAAAAAAATAAGAAGAAAAAAATATGACATATCTTATTGAAATTTTGGTATTCATATTAATAAAAAAAAAATAATTCGCGATGACTACTTTAAAATTTTTCCATTAATTGACATCGAAATCATTATAATTGTGAATGTAACAAATTTCTGGATCAAAGAAAAATCTTTATAGATGTTTACAATACAGATAAAGCTTTATATAAAAAAAAACCAAGCTTATATATATATATATACATATATATAAAAAATCAATAGCAAATTTTATTTGAATAATAGTGATACCATAAACAATCAAACACTTTATACTTTTTAAAAAATGTATTAACTCAACGGGAATTTAATTTAATTTAGTTTTTTTTAAAATTTTTACAAAAAAATATTTAATTTTAATCAAAAACAAGTTAGATACAATTTCGTTGAAGTGATTTCATTATATAAAATCTCTGAAAATCAGGTAAATAAAGAAAACTCAACGAGATCCGACGTCCAATTTCGATAATATTCGATCTTTTTCACTTTATTTTGGTAGATAATTACAAAAATAAAAAATTCAAAATTTTCTAAAAAAAAATTATTAGTCACACGCGGTTTCACCAATTAGACATCTGCTTGGCATAGCAACGGATGTGTTGCACAAACACCAGAAAAAATGAATGAAAAATAAGTTTGAAAAAATAAATTTACATCTAGTCGGCATCTCTTTAAAGTAAATAATAAAAAACGTAAATAAAATCTTTCTTGCTACGAGACCTGAGAATGTCAATCAAAGAAATGTGTTACTGTTGCACGTTAGAATGATGTAAAAGTTATCAATAAAAACGAATATTCGAACGATTAATACAGTTGTTTTTTTATTTTTGTATAATAATAATAATAATGTCAAAAATTTTCAAAAAGTGTATAATTTTTATTAATATTTTATAATTAAATATGTACTTTCGTAATTATACGACCTT
>NW_019384936.1:112349-115052 GCF_000671375.1 Centruroides sculpturatus | reverse complement strand
ACATATTTTTGCTCCACGATACGAACAAAAACTCACCATACGACGTTACATTAGTTCGCATTTTTCATTTGTTTTTCTTACTACAGTTATTTTTTTAATGTATTACTTGGCTTTAATTTGAGTATGTTTTTCGCGTTGGAACGAATTATTTGGTTTTACATATAATCGTATGGGAAAAGATGATCCACCTTACGACATTTTCATGATACGATCTCAGTTTCGGAACGGATTAATTTCGTATCCTGAGGTACCACTGTATATTATTAAAGAAACTTTAAACTCTAAAAATCATGAGATTCTATAAAAAACGATTCAATAAAAAACGTTTAGTAAAAACTACTAAAGAAACTCTAAAAATTATTAGCAATGTTAAATTGCTAAATACAAGTAACCTTTATATAACACGATACTTGTAGGACTACTATGCAGTTTCGATATAACACGGTTCACAATTCTATTAATCCATGTATAACGTGGTACTTATACAATGTGATTTCGATATAAAAGTACTGTACATATGAAATCATCTGTTTATTCTTGAAAAAATGTTCTTTCAGTTATTACAACATAGTATAGTAAATATCGCTCGCACTTTTAGAGGAGAAGATTTTTATGATATGGATGAAAATGATATTTATGAATTAATGAAGTCAAAGATTTGAATGAGAAAGAATTGGTACAATTAATAGATGATGTTGACCCAAAGTATCTTGAAAATATCGATGGAAACTTTGGATAAATTATTTATCCAAAGTTTCTAGTGAATCTGTCAAGAAATTTACTTTAAAAAATTAAGAGGATTGCACTTGGCAAGAAAGTTACGAAATTATTTTGCGGGTAATGATCCTCCATCCAGCGCTCCAGCAAATTTCAAAAACAATTGGAAATTTGTTTAGAATCATATAACGAAGTTCAAAAACAATTTCAACAATGTACTCAGCAGACTCTCATAACCGACTTCTTGAAAACTAAACCAGCAGAAGATTCCGAAGAAGTTGAAAGTTATAGCAATGTCCAAAAGATTTCAAGCGATGAAGACATCCAGCTATTGGCAGATAAAGAATGCTGTTTTGGAAGATAGTAGTGAAGACGACTACAATTTATTTTTTAAGTGCAATAAAAGATTATTATGTACTCTACAATTCTTTATTTTACGAATTTTAATAAGTTCTTTTCGTTATGTAATTCATGTAATAATGAAATTTTCTGAATTAAATAAAATTGTTTTTCTTTCCCTATAGACACAATTTATATTTAAAAAATCGTTTTGGAACATAAACCCACTTTTTGTAATGCGAGTTTCACATAATGCGATTTTTATAACACGACATTTTTGTGGAACCTAATTACTGCGTTATTCGAGGGTTACCTGTATATATAGGCCTATATATATAACATCTTTGTTTTCTTTGTTTCATACGTAAACATCCAGTTGCTTTATATCTTTTTTTTATTTCATGTAAATAAAGTAGTTTAGTTCTGAATTCAATTTAATTCACCCCTCCGAATCATATTCATCTGCTTTGATTTCCTGTACCGGAAGAAACTGATCAGAAGGAGTCTCTCTCCTGGATGTTCCTCGATGCCATCCTAACTTCGCGCCTTAAATGAAGAATAAGGCAAATAATAAAATTAAAAAAGACAAACAACCGTCTTTGTACCTGTATCTATGACGACTTGTGGCATTTTTGAAGTTAGTACACTTGCAATTCATTATTTGCTTAAGAGCTTTATTACAGTTTTTTTTTACTAGTTGGAAGATAATAGAGAAGAAGAGGGAAAGAAGTAGCAAGTCGTTATAGTGAAATGAAAATTGCAGAAATTCTATCGCTGTGAACGGACAGAAAGGAAACGTTAAAGTTCATTATAAATATATTCATACAATTGAAATATTTTGTCGTGGGTTCCTAGGGAGGTTAATCAGGAAAAATCTAAAAGTTCTTTATAATGAGTTTCGACTGTAATTTCTCAATTTTGAAAAAAGTTGTTATAAAAAGTGTTTTTTTGCACTAAAATCAAAATAAAAATGTTTTTTTTATAATGAAAATTATATATTATTCTTGTGTATTTAATTATCAGTAAAATAATTATAAACATGACTTCTAACACGATAACTTATGCATAAATTGCTGAGAAGTTTTGCATTTATTATTTATTTACATCAAATAAAAATTGAAAAACAATATTTTATCAAATTTAAACTTATTCTTCAAAAATAGAATCTAATTTTCTAATCTTTCAATACTTAAAAAAAAGCAATTTTAAAAGGCCCTTCTTTATAAAATAATCAATAACCAGAAAGTGTTGCATAAACACAAATGTAGTGCAAAATTGTTGATAGTTTCCTATATTATTCTCTATATAACATGATATATAAATTTCTGGATACGATTTTTATTAGAAAACATGATATTCAGCAAAAGATATAAAAGAAAAAAAATTGAAACTCTTCTTCAGGCGGAAACTCAATACAAAAATAAAGATACAACATATTGGTTTCAATTTTAGTGTCAGATATTTCAAATGGTTCAATAACTTTATACAATTACAAAGAAAAACATAAATATATTTAATATTTATTAAAAATATATTTTAAAGATAATTACTTTCTATTTACAATTATTAATAAAAAGTAGCCTATAAATAAATGATACTTTTTGTTAATTAAATTGTATATAGAAAGCAATTATCTGTAAAATATAA
>NW_019384936.1:86485-111970 GCF_000671375.1 Centruroides sculpturatus | reverse complement strand
ATTTTATAAAAAATTAAAATTTAATTTTTATTTATTTTATTTAAAAACTAAAATCAACAAAAATATTTGATCTAGAATTAAATTTTAATATTTATTTAAAAAATAAAATTAAACAAAAACAATCAAAAAATAACAATTAAGTTTATCCTCGTTTTTAACATATTTTATAATTATCCTCAAATTATTTACTCTTATATTATATTAAGTAATTACAAGATTATGTCTTTAATTTATATAAATTTATATTAGAAGGATATTTTTCTAGGAAAACTATTTAATAAATATTTAAATGATGAATGTATAAAACAGAGAAGATAATGAGACCACACATATGCAGATCATGAATTAGTTAATCTGACTAAAAGAACAATAATATATGAGTTTTGTTTAAAGCTAAAATGAGAAAATTCTAGGATAGAATGTAACCAAGTATACAAAATGCAGACGTAACTGTGAATTGTTATTAAAGCTAGATGTTATATTTAGATATTACACTATACTGTGAAAGAAGCACCACACATGCCTGATACATAAATCGACAATAAATTTAAAAGTAAGCCTATTAAGAATAAATGAAATTTTACTGCCACAGTTTAAAAACAGAATCAATAATTTGTCTGAAGATTTTATATTTTAGCACTTAGATTAACGGTAACATCGTTATGATAAAGTATGTTCTAGCTGAACTATAAATATGAAGTAATTATTTTAATCTGTATGTTTTATAGAATATAAATTTGTAAAAAATTCGATAAAAGTCTGTATAAAATTTGAGTTTTTTTATTATTTGATTTCTTAGTAAATGGCGGATGTAAAAGAACCAAAAAATATTCCTTTTGTGATCAGAAATGATGCAAATTAATGCATTATCGACCTTAATTGGCTTCTTAATAAATTAAAATACTTTTAAGGTATTAAAATAACTATTTTAAAGTTATTTATAAAATGAAAAAGGCCAATAAATGCGGACATGTTTAAGAGCCCAACAACCTTAAATACTATTTGAAATTTTAATAGTTTTGAAGACATTGAAATCTAGTCAATTTATTTTCTTTTATTATTTACTTTCAAGTATTTTAAAGTTATTTATAAGATGAAACAGTCTAATAAATGCGGACATGTTTACGAGTCGCCCTAGAATCTTTNTAGACCTGGGGCCTGCTCCAGAATCTATGTAATAAAATTGTAATTTTAGTGTCTAGTAAATTACTTTATATAATTTCAAGTGCATGAGAAAGGGGAAAATGATAAACTGAGAGCCCCATGCCAGAAGAAAAGAGAGAGGCCTGGGAGTCCCTAATTCAGGGAATCCACACAATTGCTTTCCGTGGCCTCTATCGTCAGATATTAATTTCTAATGATAATCTTGACATTTATTCTGTTAACATTTATTATTTAAGAAAGAAATCTATATATGTTAATTTATAGCAAACAAGTAGAAATGAGTTTTACATTTTACAATTGAAATATTAATGAAGTGACTGTTTAAAATCAATTTAAACAAATTATTTTGCATCGTTTTTACGCCCGTTTATGTTTTGACAATTAAATATTGAAAAATCTAGCTTCAAATTAACCATGAAAATACTAAAACGATTTTCATTAATTAAATAAATAAGTAGAAATCCCAATAGAATAAACTGTCAAAATCTAAATACCTTCAAAGTTTTTAAAACCAATGTTTTAATTTATAAAATTATAAATTAATAAAACGAAGAAAGAAAATTACTGTATTTTAAAACCTTATTACTCGTATAATAAAACTTCTTCAGTAAATCATCTTTATTATTTTTAAACGAAACATTTATGATTAATTGCAAAATGTAAAAAATTTCTTTAAAGATTTTGTTAATTATAAAAATTAACAAAATCTTTAAAGAAATTTTTTACATTTTGCAATTAATAAACATTTACATTTTGCAATTTTGTTAAAAATTCGCATGAAGATTTCCTTAACCTTTAAATATTCTATAAGAATTTTATTAATTTTTTTATTACATTTTCGTAAAGATTTTGTTAAGTTTTATGCTAAAAGTTCCTTTAAAGATGTTAAATGCCAATATTAAAAATTCTCTTAAGCTTTTTTAATTTTTATATTAAAGATTCACATGAAAATTTTATTAATTCTTACGTTAAAAGTTTCTTTAAAGAGTTTTTAATTTCTATATATTATAAATTCTTGTAAAAACTTTGCTAATTTTCATCTTAAAACAATTCCTTGTAACTAAAAAAATACAAAATCGAATATATATGAGTTATAAAACTTTTGTTCAAACGTAAAAATGTCATTTATTGTGGTTCAACGAATAAATAATTTGGTTTTTGACAGTAATATTACGTTCTTTGTATCTCCAGTTACTATTTTATAACATCTTTAGCTTGTATTTTACTTTTCTTTTTTTACTCTAAACATTTATTTTAAAATGTATGTTCAAAATATTCTCACACAATAAATGTAGTCATGTACGTAAATTTAGACGAGTTATAACTTATTTATATTCAGTTTTTGGTTTATTATAACTTTCGATTTGTATTTTTACTTTGATATATGTAAAAAATATTTTTAATTATCTATATTTCAGACTAATTATTGTCATCATTATCATTATTATATTAATACAGAGATGTGAGTTTTTTAAATAAAACGTAAGGAATTTTTTGAAATTTCGATATTTAAAAAATCTTTAATATTGAAAATAAAAAAAAGTTTTAAATTATGATATTCGAATTTTTATACTTTTTTCAAAATTTGGAAAGATTTAGGATCCTATAATTCTGGACTTATTGGTACCATCACAGCCAAATTTAGTGTGATATATTCCTAAAAATGTCTTGGAAATGTCTTTTATTTTTCCATCTCAAAAGGTTTCCAAAATATTCATCGAAAATGTACGGACAGACATGATGTACAGGTCATAGCTTAAAGATAAATGATCTGTTAAAAAATATGTAACGTATATATATTCTTTTTTCCAAAATATTGTTAATTTAAGTTGTATAAGTTGTTTCTTAAAATAAAATAAAATTACATATGTATAGTGTGGCCCAAAAGTCATTTAACCATGGTAAAGATTCAACTGGTGTCATTTCTTCAAAATGAGATTCTTCTACCTTAATATGCAAATTAAAACGCTTTGACATGTTCATAAATTGAAAATTTTCTTGCAAAAATTGCTAAATTAATTGCAAAAGACGATCACCTGACTTTTGGTTTACCCGTATTTTAACTAATATTTTTTTCAAATTTTACAAGTAAATTTTAAATGTATTATCGTCGGGGCTATTTAGTAGTATTACTAGTTATTAATGTTAACAATTTTTCTTTATAATAAATAACATTTTTAACATCATTTCTTGAGATATATATATATATATCTCAAGAGAGAGAGAGAAAGAGTGAGCAGCATAATTAAAGTATTCCTATTCAGAGTCGTCTAGAGATACCTTTGGAGTGCAATTGGATCAAATTTGGTAATAATATTATAAAAGACACGCGAATATGATCCTCGTAAAAAAATTTAATTCCAAAATTCACCCAAGTGTCAATATGGCACTATGAGACGAGTAAATCCATGATGTATGTGCTTTGAAGAAGATTGTTGTATGGGTTGGTATGTGTAAACAGCCTTTACGCGTAATGGCTTAAGTTTTTGATCATGAGGAAACGAAATCAAAGAGACGAGAAAATGAAATCGTCCAATCTCTTTGATTTCGTTTTCTCATGATCAAAAACTTAAACCAGTGCGCGTAAAAGTCTATTTACACTTAACAACTCATACAGAAATCTTCAAAGCACACACATCGTGGTTTTATTCGTCTCACAATATGGTGGTCAAAATTCACCACCATATTGACACCTGGTGGTGAATTTTGAAACTAAATTTTTTTACGAGGATCGCTTTCGCGTGTTTTGGTTAATATTGTTACCGAGTTTGGTCCATTTATGTCCCGTAAATGTTTCTCTAGAGTCTCTGAATACGGATGCTTTAATTATAAACACAGTGTATATAGAGCACTTTAAAATTGATCGAGTCCTCATATAGAATAATGTATAATTTAAACAGAGAGAATTTTAATATGAAAGGTATCAAATTATTGATGTAGTAGAAAACTTTTCAATATAAAACTCAAAATTTTAGTTACAAAATGTGTTATTACTCTTTGAAAAGGAATATTGTTGATATATAGTTAACTTGTAAAATAATAATTTGGCAATTTGGTTTCATTTTCCAAGGATGCACGCAAAATGGCTACTCGCTTGTTTTGCGTGACAATTAGTATGACAAATTTCTACTCGCGACCTACTACTTAGTTTATTAATAGTATGAATTATAAAAGTGAAAATAGAGTAGATTATTGAACAAATGCTTAAAGCCAAAATGCATTTTTCAATAAATATAATTTATTTTTAAAAATTAAATTTATTAATAAAAAATATTAACATTGTTTAATTTTAATCTTTGAATTTTCATTATTTGATATATATTTTTACTAAAAATTCATTTTAATATATGAAGTGAAAAAATAATTTAAACCAAATTAACGGCAAAAAAATTTTTTTTTATAATTTTGATATCAAAGTTTCAATATATTTTTAAAATAACGTATTCATTGGATATTCATAACTAAAATATTCATATGTGAATTCGATTAATTTTTTAAAACAACAACAATATTGGAATATATTAAGGTAAATTATTTATTTTTAAGAAAATAATAATTTTTTTAAAAAAATCTATCACACTTTTAATACTAAATATCGAAATGTATCATATTAAAATAAATTATTTATCTATCATACTTGTATATGAAAATAAGAAGAAATAGGAGGGGGAGGAGGAAGAGAAGATGACATTTTCTTCAAGTTTCGCCTTGCACATTTAGGATTTACAATTTTTGAAGTAAAAGGAAATTAAGATTCTTTCACAACCTTTTTCCTTTTCCATGTCATTCAGTATGCTTCCTGTATCGATTTGATACTTTACAAAAAATAATTCTCTTTGTTGTTATTTCAATTAAGTCGTCCGTCAAAAATTGCAACTAAATATATTCAATATACAATATATTTTTCGTTTATATATTTTAATCGAAGAGAAATTATAATTTTAACTTTGTTCCATTATTAAATAAAAGAAAAAATATTGTAATGCTATATCCTGATAGATTATTCATAACATAATTGTATACAATTAACATAATTGAATACATTTTTGAAGGGAAAAAAGTGATTATCTGATTAAAAAAATTGTGACTTGCAACGTTTTAATTCAGTAAATTCGCTTGTATAAATAATATAAAAGAGTGAATATTGCATAAAAATAAGTTATTCTTTAATACTCAATATGATATAAAAGAATATTTACAACCTTTTCAGCATTAACTGAATATAAATGAGTAAAATATTCGAAGAAATGGATGGATAGTTTACCATAAAAATACTTCATTTTGAATATTTTATTTTATTGATGTTTGCTTACTATTTATTCGAGCTTCGTTCTTCCTCCTCCACCTTCATCTCTTCCTTCTCCTCTTTTTTTTTTTTTTTTTTAAACATATTTTAAAATTTATGACCTGTTTATTATTGTTGCTAGTGATAAGAATTCTTCTAAACACTTTCCCTTTTCTATAAATAATTTATCCTTTTTTATATATTTAAAGTTCAATATTCATTTAAACAAAATTGAATAACCGACGAGGAAATGATTAATTTCTGAAATTTTATTCATCAAATTTTAATTCACTTTTCAAGAGTTTATTTGCATGGGAACTCTTATTTTAATTGACATTTTCTACTTTACATATTAATTAAGAATTAATTCCAATAAATTTTAATATCACATTCAATATTTTTGTATACTTTTACTACTACTATTAAATATCAAAATCTTTATTTATCATCAAAATACACGAAAGAAATTTGACAAATATGAAAAAAGTATATTTAATTTAGAAAAAAATGTTCTTTTTCATTTTATTTCAAATATATTTTTGTCGTAAGTATCACTTAAGCTAGAAATATAACAAAACTACTTACAGGGGGGAAATATATTTATATATATATAAGAATATATTGCTGATTTATGATAAACCTATTTACTATTTACAAACAGAACATAGATTTTCCATAAATCAACAATAAATTTCTTTACAAATTTTCACGGAAGGATATTTTTCCATTATAAATATTTAATATTATCCCCTTTATAGAAAGACGATTTTACAAAATATTTTTGAAATTTAGGAGTAAAAGGTCTAGAATTGTAAATTTTTATATAAAGAGTAAGCTATGAATTTATATTATTTTCTATGGCAGATATATTGCTAAAACTATAAAATAAAATATATATTTGAAAAAATTTATAAATTTAACAAATTTTGTAATTTTTGTTTGTATTATTAAATTGTATCTTTTCTATAAATATTGTTTTTACGTGTATGTATCCGTTTTAGACAGACTTCACTGTCTAAGACAGTATAACCTGTCTAAAACGTACCGTATAGGAAACTGAAAGCTGCTTAAACAGAAAATAAATCTCGTGACAGAACGATTTCCTATTATAAACAGGAAATCTGTCTAACGCGGAAACTAATTTGGATACCAATTATGTAACATAACCTGTCTAAATTGGAATTAGAATTTAGCTTAACAGAAATTAAATTCTAAATTGTAATTAAAACACATTCCAATGGTATTTGAAAAATAGACTTTTTTCGCCTCTATGATCACACGTAGATTTCGGTGTTTTTTGAACATGCCTTTGAAACATGTTGAAACATTTACAATGTCGGAGAAGCAGTTCTAAAGAGGAAGTATAACATTTTTCAATTTCCCTCCTGTTCTGCATTACCCTTCTATATAACAGAATCCATTATAAAAAGGTAAGATTCTGACCTGTATTTTACGTTGCATTTTAGACAGTTTTTACTGTATGTGTAAATTATCAATAAAATGTAAAATTTATTATCGTTAAAATTTAATATCCGAACGATTTATGCTTTTAAAGATATTCAAACTATTTTAAATATATTTAAAAATACAGAATAAAATTTTAACATGAAAGTGTCAGTAGCTTTCATATATTTTTGTAATTTTATATGTAAATAAGAATATTGAATACTGTATTCACGTACAACTTGAGTAAAATCATTCTGTGTTAGGTTACTAATTAAAAATTAATCTTCTGCATATCCTCTTCATTTTATTCATAATAATTTATGATCTTATCGGTAAATTTTTGTGAATGAAATATTAATTTCGTTTTCTATAATAAATAATGAAAGTAGCAATAAAATGCAATGCACATCTTCAAAGACTACTTTCTACGATTCTTTCTAACAATATAACAACTTAAATGTCACGAAATTGCAGATTTTGGACGTTATTACTACAAACTTCAAATATATTATTATTTTGTATTTAAGTAATATTTTTAAAGTTATTTGGGTTGCTCCGTTAGAAAAATGTAAGCAAAGTTCACGGTTTAAAAATATTCTTTTTATTAATTATAAAATTAAGTATAATATTTATTGATTAATAACTCAAGTTAACAGGATAAATTGACAAGTAATTAGCACTCAAACATTAATAAGTCGCTTAAAAAGAAAACTTTTTTCATACTTGACAAACTAGTCTCTACCAACATGTAGCTCGCGAGCTATTGGAAAGTCAATTCAGATTGTTCTCTCTTTCAGCGTATTAAAATGTGAATTTGTGATGTTAAAAAGGTTAAGAAACATTAAATTAAACTACATTTCTTTATTTTATTCTGCTTTAAAATGTATATAAATAATTGTCTGGAAGTTAGTGAGTTATAATTTTAAAAATGAAGCTAACGTCTTTTCACGCAATTTGCTATCTAATTTGGTATTTTAAAGCATATAAATCTCTTTATTTAGAATTAAACTGTTGATGCTAATATATGGTTGATAGTAAATTAAACGTAAATTCTCATTCCTTGCATTTTGGGACAGATGTTTGCCAGCATAGGAGAATATTAATTGTCTTTCCATCTTATAATAATCATAGGAAATGTACCATAACAAACTAAAAATTTATACATATATCTATAATGTCTATACATATTCTAGTGCAGAATCATCTGACAAATCTAATGGCATATAAATGTTTAGTCGTTGACTGTAAGTTTTGGAGATATCGCGGTTTATATAGTCAAAATCTGATTATTGTGGCTATACATCATTTTCCAATAGCAACTTGTATACTCGCGTCTANGAGTCCCCCAGCAAAGTACAGTACCATAACATAAACGTCAGCTATTTTAAACTCGCGTAAGTTTAAAAATATAAACAGTTATACAATTGAATGTATAACTGTTTATTGAAAAGTATTTAATTCGAATTAACTTTATTGGAGTAAGAATTTTTCTAGTTACACTGGATTCTCGATATAGTGAATGATTTAAGTCAGTGCTTCGAGAGTTCACTATATAGAAAGATATCACTATATATTACAAAACTTAAAGTAGTTTCCAGACCTTTTTTTAGATTATCAGGAACATAATTTTTCTAAAGGATACTCGAGGTTTTACTAGCTACTTCAAGAAATACTTTGATAGAAAAGGTTGGAAAACGTTACTATACAGTCATTCTCTTAAAATAGACTAATAAATAGGCTAATATGCAGCAAGAGTTTTGTATTGCTTAAATTTTTGAAGTTCTCTCTCTTATAACCTTAAATTATGCAAATAAACTACTATATAATTCTGTAACAATTGTTTGTCTTATAATTATTTTGTATAAAAAGTTGCAATAAACTTGCAATATTATCTATGAATTTAAGTGAAAAGATTTTGTAAGTGAATTTATTTATATTTAATCTATATTTTAGTAATTACTGGATATTTTTTTATGCAAAAAATAATTACAAAACTCCATTATGACTTGATTTAAAGTAAAAAAATGAATCAATAAATTTCTGTAACCATTACGATTTTTTTTAGTTACGACATTATTAAAATTAAATTTATATATTTAAATATTTAATAGAATAAATGCGATTTTTGCATATCAAATATATAAATTCCAAAAATGTAATTAAAATTGAAATTAATAACTAACTGTAAATTGGAATTTATTGAGTTATGTTTGAATTTTTCTATTTTGAATTTAAAATTCCTCGGTTATGAATCTATTAGACCTGTTATTTATTAGAATATAATTAAGAAATTGTCATTAAATTTTATACTAGGAAGGAAACGATAAATTGTAAAATTCAATGAAATATTTTTCCGTTCTTTTTTGGTTGGCGATCTTATTTGATAATTTTTAACTTATGAAAGAAATAAAAATTTCGATCTACTGATTGAAAAGCGTTATGTTACTATATCAATTGTGAATCTTCTGAACCTTTGTTTTTGGAATATAATTAAGAAAATATCATTAAATTTTATTGTTAATTAAAGGTGGAAACACTTCATTAAAGTTTACACTGCATTACAGTGTAAACTTTAATGAAGTGATTTTCGTCTTCATTTTAGTTGTCCATCTCTTTATTTTCACTACAAGACATTCAGTAATTATTCAGAAATAAGGATCGTGATCTACTTGTTGGAAATCTCTATACTAGTTTATAATTAATACAGCTATCTAAAGAATTAACTAAGATTTAGACATAATAAATACCTTTTAAATCCAGGTGGAAACGAACCCACGTCTTCCTACTAGGAAGGACAGGGTGCTGTAAATTAGTATGCTACATGCAGTTTATTTAATGCCTGTAAACTATATTATTAAAATTTTAGAACTAATGTTGAATGAATTAAATGATAATTTACTGTTTATTTTTTCGTTTGAAAATCTTACATATGTTGGACATTACAACAATACTTATCATTTTCTTAGTTAAAAAAAAATAATAATACTTCTAAAAGGGAGGTTAATAAAGGTTAATAAATGCTTTATTAACCATTTTCTATAAATAATAAATTAAATATAAATAAAAATTCGTTTCAATTTAAGAGATTTATTGAATAAAAAATAAATTTAATTTTATGTAATATACAATATTTACAAAATAAAAAATAAAATATATGTATAAATTGATAATATGTCTAGTGATTTAAAAAAAAAGAATATTCGCAAACCATTTTTATTTATAATATTTATTATATCTTAAAATATTTCAAGTTTCCTCATTTATTTATAATATTTTCAGACACTTTTCATATTTATAACCAGGGGAATCTGCTCTTATTACATCGATTGGCATCAACAACAAATGTATCCATTCTCCACACGTAACTTGGTGTAACGTGAACAGCTTGAAAATAGATTTAATATTTTTAAGATAGAAAAATGAATATTGTAATATAATACAACATCGGAGAGCTATTATTTAATGGAATAGCCGGCTGATTAAATTTTACAGTTTGTTATTAATAAAATTTTACACAATGCTATACATTGCATATAAATATGTAAAAAAAATAACATCTCGTAAATTATTTATGTTTATATTGAATATGATAAGATAAAAATGCATTTGAAAACGTATGGGACTTCAAAAATCCATCCAAGTGATGACTTGAAAAGATATCAGAGTATAAATCTAAATTTCAAAGATAACTATATTGTGTTTCTTTTTCTTTTTTAACTTAAAAATAACTTCTGGAAAGAACATTTTCCTCTGATAACAAATAGAACTTGACCGAAGTAGTTTTAAAGATTTGTCTTTTGGGAATTACAATGTTCTTTTATCTAGAACAGGTAACTTATACAAGTTATCTGTTATATGATCTCCCGAACTTTCTTTATTCTTTACAAAAGAATAAAGACCCGTGTCTGATAACATTCCATGATACATTAATGGCGAAACTGAAGAGTGGTTATTTAAGAATTAGGATGTTTGAATAAATAACATCCGCCCAGATAAACAATATCGATTAAAACTAATTCCAATTACATCAGAACAGTTTAACTACATTCTTGGGAAATGAGTTCTCGGAAAGATAATAAAGAAAATGAATTCAAAATGATCACTACCAGGAGAAGTATATTGAAATTCATATAAAAATCTTTGAATATTTAATGAAATTATATTTAAGCATTCTCTCTTCAATATATTCAGTATCATAATATACCAATTTTGGACAATTATTGTCCGAAATGTTTCATTTCTTTTATATATTAGAGACTATATCCATCTCAGAAGCCCGTCGATGATCCAGAGGTTAAACTTTATGGCGCTGTGCCAGAATATAAAGTATCTTTTACTGTGACAGTCAACGTTTCCTGATTGAATTTTCTGTGCCACAGCCTATCCCAATGTTAGACTTGGTGAAATATTTACTGCTAAAATTTCCGTTCTGAGAAAACGAAGTTATCTTATCTCCTTTGAGATACAAACATTAGGTCTGAAAACAAGAGAAATGCAGAAGGAAGTAGAAAAGTACTAACAAGCTACATTGACCAAAATTTTCGGTTAAAAGTAATTCTTCGTTAGAAAAAAACGATGGAAACCAATATTATTCTTTAAATTAATTTGTAATAAAATAAAATAGAAAAGTATGGCGAGTTCTATAATTTCATTATTAACATTTAAACTTTGGTAAAGTTGTAAGAGAATGTAAGTATATTTTCTTAAATTATAAAAGAATTTAAGTTAGATTTACTAAAAATAAAGAATTTGCAAATGATTTTGTAGTCTTGCAAGTATAATAATATTAATAGCATCAAGAAGAAAGAAATCTTTGAGAATACTTGAGACAATAATATCAGCTTATATATAGAGTATTATATAATTTTAAGTAAACATTTTAAAAATTATTCATGAATTTTATACAATACTTTTAAAATTAAATGAAAAATTAAATTAAAAATAAAAGAAGAGCAATTACGATACAATCAGAGAACCGAAGTGCCATTCAACACAGGTGTATGATGTCTACTCCTGCCATCTGTTGAGAACGGAAGTGATTAAAACATCACAAAATCGATTTTTTAAAAAATTATTTCTTAAGTATATAAACAATTATTAACAATAAAAATCTTAATATAATTTTAAAATAATTAACATGTTTTTAAGTAAAAATATTTTGGATTTTTTCTAAATTAAAATATTAAAGAACTAAAAAATCAATTAATTAAAATTGCTTAAATAAATTCTATAAAATTAATGCAGTTCAACAAATTAATATTATATACAGAAGTTAAATAATAAAAAATTAATTTCTAATTTCATTAATGGCAAAATAATTATTTGATACATTAAAAATGTATTTTATTTGAAAAAAAATAAAAAGTAAATAAATTTTCTTAATTTATAATTTAAAAAATTCATTATTTTAAATAGATTAATTACTTTAGTATTTTAAAATATTTAAACATGAAAAATCATTTATTTTTGTTGAATTTTACTTAATTGTGAGTGAACATTTTCTTTAGAATCTTCTCTCATTAAAATTTTAGATGAGTATTTACACTGTCAACTCGAGATTTTATAATATTTTCCGAAGATTTATAACGTCTCTAATTGAAATGAAATATAAGAGTACATCACTTATCATAATTCACTAACAAAACTAAAATTATATCATTACTTTATATATATAACTCTGTTCAAATATCCTAATCCTACTCTGATACTATGAGATGTCGAGTGCATTCATAACAGTAATAAACATTTATTTCAATCAGGGAAGGATTTTTCTAGCTTCTATCCTATGAATACCTAACTAGCTGATGTCAATAATCTAGAAAATACAAGAGGAAAAGTCTATCTCTCCCTTCTACTTGATAAATTTCACATCCTTTGATTGAAAAGTTAGGAATAATTCAGCACAGTTGATTAAGCTCACACTCTTGCATGATCTTCTTCTTCTTTTTTTCTTTAAGCTTCGTTCTTCCTCCTCCACCTTCATCTCTTCCTTCTCCTCTTTTTTTTTTTTTTTTTTAAACATATTTTAAAATTTATGACCTGTTTATTATTGTTGCTAGTGATAAGAATTCTTCTAAACACTTTCCCTTTTCTATAAATAATTTATCCTTTTTTATATATTTAAAGTTCAATATTCATTTAAACAAAATTGAATAACCGACGAGGAAATGATTAATTTCTGAAATTTTATTCATCAAATTTTAATTCACTTTTCAAGAGTTTATTTGCATGGGAACTCTTATTTTAATTGACATTTTCTACTTTACATATTAATTAAGAATTAATTCCAATAAATTTTAATATCACATTCAATATTTTTGTATACTTTTACTACTACTATTAAATATCAAAATCTTTATTTATCATCAAAATACACGAAAGAAATTTGACAAATATGAAAAAAGTATATTTAATTTAGAAAAAAATGTTCTTTTTCATTTTATTTCAAATATATTTTTGTCGTAAGTATCACTTAAGCTAGAAATATAACAAAACTACTTACAGGGGGGAAATATATTTATATATATATAAGAATATATTGCTGATTTATGATAAACCTATTTACTATTTACAAACAGAACATAGATTTTCCATAAATCAACAATAAATTTCTTTACAAATTTTCACGGAAGGATATTTTTCCATTATAAATATTTAATATTATCCCCTTTATAGAAAGACGATTTTACAAAATATTTTTGAAATTTAGGAGTAAAAGGTCTAGAATTGTAAATTTTTATATAAAGAGTAAGCTATGAATTTATATTATTTTCTATGGCAGATATATTGCTAAAACTATAAAATAAAATATATATTTGAAAAAATTTATAAATTTAACAAATTTTGTAATTTTTGTTTGTATTATTAAATTGTATCTTTTCTATAAATATTGTTTTTACGTGTATGTATCCGTTTTAGACAGACTTCACTGTCTAAGACAGTATAACCTGTCTAAAACGTACCGTATAGGAAACTGAAAGCTGCTTAAACAGAAAATAAATCTCGTGACAGAACGATTTCCTATTATAAACAGGAAATCTTTCTAACGCGGAAACTAATTTGGATACCAATTATGTAACATAACCTGTCTAAATTGGAATTAGAATTTAGCTTAACAGAAATTAAATTCTAAATTGTAATTAAAACACATTCCAATGGTATTTGAAAAATAGACTTTTTTCGCCTCTATGATCACACGTAGATTTCGGTGTTTTTTGAACATGCCTTTGAAACATGTTGAAACATTTACAATGTCGGAGAAGCAGTTCTAAAGAGGAAGTATAACATTTTTCAATTTCCCTCCTGTTCTGCATTACCCTTCTATATAACAGAATCCATTATAAAAAGGTAAGATTCTGACCTGTATTTTACGTTGCATTTTAGACAGTTTTTACTGTATGTGTAAATTATCAATAAAATGTAAAATTTATTATCGTTAAAATTTAATATCCGAACGATTTATGCTTTTAAAGATATTCAAACTATTTTAAATATATTTAAAAATACAGAATAAAATTTTAACATGAAAGTGTCAGTAGCTTTCATATATTTTTGTAATTTTATATGTAAATAAGAATATTGAATNATATTATATGGAATTGAACGAAAATGAAAATTTGCTTGATAATTCAACTACGCTTGTTGGAGAACAATAAAAACACTACACTCAACAAGCCACCAATAAAACTCAACTGCCTAACCTATAACCAAAGTCTCCTTTTAATTTGTTTTTAAAAAAAAGCGCTTGACAAACTTGCCCCGCATGCCGAAGTTGCCCCGGTCTCCCCTATATATTAATTAAATTTTTTTATATTCATTTCATAGGAAAAAGTCTTTTATTTAATTTTTTAAAATTATTTTATATTTAAATTAATACAATTATAATTAACTAAAAAGTTTCAAATTTGTAAAAAAATAACAACTTTTTACGCATATTTGTAATTTTGTAAAATATTATTAATTTTTAAAAAGAAAACACGAATTTCACATATAAAATTATTATTACTATGAAAATGGTAATTTAAATAGAGAAAAATACGAAAATATATAAAATTTATTTAAAATACCGAATGTTATATTTAAAAATTTAGTATATATATTTAGTTTACAAATTATAAAAAATTAATTAAAAAAAGTCTATTAAATATATATAATTTCAACCAAAGTCATATAGTTTCCTGAATACTATCTACAGTAGTTGTGTGTGCACACAGTATATGTATATAAATTTAATATATACAAAGTAAGGAAGCTGTGATATTGTTCTTGATATAATAATATGTGATGTTCTTTGGGTAGAGAGAGAAAGAGAGAGAGAGGGGGGAGTCCAGTTCCGCATGTAGAAAAACCAAACTCACAATCTACTGATATCAAAATGACGAAAATTTCCATAGCCAGACACATAGCCGTTTATCACAGGTGCGAGAAACCATAAAGACAAGCCGTAAATAAACAGGTCTGCTTAATATTCACCACACACACACACTAGTGCGAGATGACTGCATACCGAATAGACATGTATTATATTACGCTTATTCATACAGAGACAAGAAAACAGCGTGCTTTTGTCCGCCTGTAGGTACTTTTTTTTTCTTTCGTTTAAGAGCACATTCAACGTTACAACTTTTATTTATCTTGAACAACTCAATTTAAGCTTCCTTCTAAAAAAAGAAATAATAATAATAAAATCTAAACTACAGAATTTATACAAAAAAGAAAAGAAAAAAGGATCATAAGTGACGATCTCTTAAATTTTTTCACCTTTATTAGAAACACTTCTGTGTAATGTATCCTAACAAAATAGTTAAGTTTAACGTTGTTCAATTGAAATCTATTAATTTAAGAAAATGGCATTTGGAAGTTTGAAAAAGGTAAAAATTAAATTGAAACAATTTTTCGCAATTCAGATTCATCCCCTGAGATATAGCTGTAAAAGCTCATATACAACTAAAACCCTCAACGATCATTAAGTGAAGTGGTTTTAACTACCTGTGGTCTTCACTTCAATTAACTTTTATTGAGAAGGTAAAGTTTTCTAACAAACGAATTAAATTGACTGTTGTTACTTCGAGTCGATTCTAGCCAATGTTGATGCCACAATCGTTACATATAAAAGTATCCTTTCTCGATATCCAAATTGAGTTAATCACAATCACTTAAGTCGAAAACAATGTTACGAATAGTAAGTAAACTTTTCTTTCTTTTCTTTCTGATTCTAATTTAAACAAACCTTTAAGGCAAACTTTTTAGTAGTTATTTCGAACTTTTCCATAAATTAATTTGCATTTTTATGATTCACAATTTGAATAAATGTAAAAATATCCTAAAGGGCATCTGTTGAGAACGGAAGTGATTAAAACATCACAAAATCGATTTTTTTAAAAATTAGTTATTACATTTAATCTTTTAATTATGTAATTATTTTTGTAATTTTATATGTAAATAAGAATATTGAATACTGTATTCACGTACAACTTGAGTAAAATCATTCTGTGTTAGGTTACTAATTAAAAATTAATCTTCTGCATATCCTCTTCATTTTATTCATAATAATTTATGATCTTATCGGTAAATTTTTGTGAATGAAATATTAATTTCNTTATTTTCTATTAACGTAATCTACGATTGTGTGTTCGTGCACATTGTAAACCCAATTCTACTAAAAGATAGATTACAAAGAACAAATAAGGGAGAACAAATAGGAAGAACAGATACGTTAAACGAGTATAAACTGAACTTTCTGTAGGTCTTATTCATAAAAGAACAGCATTTAAAACTTTTCCAATATATAAATTAAGTTTTTTATTTCAAAATAAAAATTAAAATAACTACTAATTTAAACAATTACGAATTATGTAACAAAGTAACTATGTAGAAAATATATGCAATTTGTCTTAAAATCTCTAAGAACAATTAAAAAAGTGTGATTTAATTAAATAATTTTATTCTAAATATTTGAATTAAAAAAGTAGATAAAATATTATTTAAAATGTAAAGTTTTGATATATTAAATTTTTATTAACATTTTTAAACACAGTCAGTTGAACAAAATCACAAAATCTAATATAATTTACATGTTTAAGTCATTCAATAACTTTCATTCAGAAGTAGTCAGCTGCTAAGAATAATGTAAACAATAATTAGTAAATTGTAAATAAAAGGTTTATATATATATTTAACTTTTACATGTTTCTTTTTACAGAACAGTAGTCATTTTCAATTCAGATCTTGCATTGTAAGTAACACTGAGCTGTTGTATGTATTCTTAGGCACGCTCTTCTACACAGGATTTATCACCAAACCGGGATGTTTCTGTGCCCTTCTGATTTATTCTTGACTGAAGACTTTCCGTAAGCAAACATGCAAAGCCGCTATGAACTACTACGATAAATTAACATGGTCTATAACGTTACATTATTTTTATATTCCCCATTAGGTTGAGCTGAATAATAGCCTGTCAGAGAATGTTACGAGACGTGCCCTCACCGTAATCAGCTGAAGTGCCATCACTAACAGATATTCTCACCCTCTGCTTCCGTATCTTATGTTGATGAATGGCAGAACATCATTTCGCAATGTCTTCTATCCGTTGCAGCAAAAAAAATTTTAAATTATTCTTTCGTTGAATTGCGGAAATTTAAATATGTATATAATTTTTTCTTTGAAATTTTTTTAAACAATTAGCTAACTGATGTTTATTGTTTAAAATAGTTTTAAACAATAACTAGACTATAATAATCGGCTAGAAAATATACTCTTTCAATGATCAGTACAGTAAATATTATTAATAAAAAACATTTGTCTAATTCACTGTAGTGAAAACTATTAGTAAAAATATATTTACAGCAATTATCTTAAGCAAATAGCTAGTAAAATGTATTTACAGCAATCAGAATAATAAGAATAACTAGTAAAATATATTTAAGACATTCAGAATAATGAAAGTAACTAGTAAAAATATCTCTACAGCAATCAGGGCAGAGAAAATAACTAGAAAAAAAAACTCTATCAACAATCAATATAATTAAAATTACAAATATAAATATATTTACAACACTCAGAACAACGAAAACAATTAGGAAAATACATTTGCAATAATCAATACAATAATTACAAGAAGTAGCAAAAATACAATAATCGACTTGTTGTTAACATATACAAAAACGATGAATGTAATGTCTAAACTAAGATAATATTTTAAAATAGTCGATAAAATTATATCTGAATTAAATATTTATAAGTAAATTATACAAAATCATTCATTATAAGTCCACATTTAAGCACTATCAACTTTAATCATTAGTTTTTGTAGAGGATATATTTTGCTGTAAAGATACAAGGAGAAATCTTGTCAGATATAATTCTTCATCTGAGCCCAAATAATTTTTCAAATTTGATTTCCCCAATGATAATCGATGCATACCTGTATGATATATGTTCATACTTTCATACCTGAATCTATACTCTAATGTCTTAAGGAATTATTTTATGTCAAAGATTGTAATCGTTGATGACAAATGAGATAAACCGCATTTTACCAATAACTATATTAAACTTTACGAATATCTTATACTGACATTTTTATATATAAAAAAAATTAAATTATATCCCACTACTAAGTTATAAATGATTTTATCTTAGATGGATTTTTGTGCAGGAAAATTTTTACAAAAATACAAAATATTTTCTGGTAGAAATTGTAATGTTTTTAATTTAAGTATGGCTTTAGAAAGTAAGAAAGTTTTTAGTTTTCAACACTGATTGCTTCTTTCTACCTCTAATCATTATCGTTACTTCTTTGTTTTAAACGATCATTTCACAAAATCTTATCAAACTAGTCCGCTTACCAGCAAACCTCTAAAAGATCATTCCAAATGTCTGTTGTTTCAGTTCCAACCAACATAAGCTTTATTTCTTCACTTTGAAAGTAGGCTTTGGAGAGATGCTGTCTGGATTTATTTTTCTGTAATTTGTTCAGCTAAAGTAAAGTCTCTTTACAATAAATGGAATTTCTTAAAATACAATTCTATTAAATTATCTAATTACATTTTAAAACTATGTTTTAATTTCATTGCGTTGTTTTCAAATAAATTACCAATTATCATTATTGTTACATAATTAAATTTTTTTATTATAAAAATTGCTTATAAATTAAACAAAATGTTTTAAAGTAAGGAAAATGAATTATTTCCAATTGCGTTATTGAAAAAAGTTCATAAACTTGTATAAATATAATAAATTTACCCACGTTTTGGACTCAAACTGGAGTTCTACGTGTTTATTTATGGGGAAAAAACAAATATTAGGTGAAGAAAACGAAAAAAGAAGAATTTTTCAACATTTTCTTTGTCTAAAATTTTCCTGTTTTAAGTTATTTGTCAAATCTTTCAACTGTTCTCAATGAGAAGACATCTCTTGAAATAAATTGCTTACCGGTTACTGATCTGATGACAAATGTTCTAGTAATGAAAAACTAGTGTCCCGGTTTTTGTGGATTTAAGAAGCTTTCTACTAAGCGAAGTATTCTTTATAACAAATTACAGAATTCTTTGCTTTACACTTCGTAGGACTACGATATAAGAAAAAAATAAACTCTCTTAACTATCCTTGACGGAACATTTATCAAAAGTATCATAATACAATAAATAATATATAATAATTCATAAATTTTTCATTTCTTGATTAGATTTTTTAGATGGATTATACAGACATTTTATTTGTTTTTTTTTTTCTTTCTTTATACAGAAGTCGACAATATCTCGAAGAATTAATACGATAAATTACACGTTATTGATATAAATTCTATCAACGTATCAAAAATAAAGTTAAAGAATTGCATTGCATTNAGTTTTAAAATTTTATTTTCATATATAAAATATAAACAATTTTTTAAATAAATTCGTATGTACGATGCAGAAGATAATCGAAAATCTTTAACATTTCTTTTAAGAAATGGGATCTATCTATTTTTATGTTGCAATCTTACAAATTTTCTCAATTTCAATTATTATTATCATTATTTTTTTATTTTTATCTTTCTCTTACTTATCATTTTCCTTCGAACAAATGGGAATCTTGAAAGTTTATTTTTCTCAGATTGCAACTCGCCTCATTTTGCCATGATTGTTTGTTTCTGGTTGAGGGAATTCCTGATAGATGGGGAGTAAGAAAACCACCTATCACGTGATCACCATAATCCTAACTTCTAGACCAACCCAGAAGAATAGATCGATTAAAGGAGTTAGAAAGGAGCGATGAGCAATTGAATACCACATTTTAAATGCTCTTTTCAATTCGTTTTGCTCCTTATTAACTCTTTATATTAATAAATTATTTCTTTAATGAAAAATTTTATATTTTGTACATATATATATTGCAGTTAAAATATAAACATTTTTACAAAATGTTAATGCTATCCAGCGTATTTTCTCTCCATTATCTTCCATCAGAAGAATTGCTTATTTTTAATATATAATTAATAAATATGAATTAAAATTAATATTTTTAATAATATTCATATAAATGTATAATTTATCAATGTTTAAATTTAGTCGTTTTAAAGATTTAAACTTGTATATCATATTTATGTTAAAATGGATTGACCAAAGCTTCGAGTTATATAAGAGACAAAGATAAATATAGCTTTCGTTGCTTAAATATTTGTATTCAGTCAATGTTAACTATAAAATGGCCAATTTCTTTCTAAAGAAACTCGAAAGAATGAATCATATTTCAAACTCAATGACGGCAGTACCGAAAATACTCAAAAGAAACATTTTGACCAATGTATCTTCGTCATGTTGAAGCATCGATTATTTTCAATATTTTTTTTATTTGACGATCTATCATTTAAAATAAGAACGAAAAAAAAAATTTAAGTCTTTACTTTAACTTTAGATCTTTTATTATTTTGAAGAACTATTTTAAATCGTAAATAATTATTTTGACCATTGTTAACCATTACCAACGAAGCGCCTTCAGCCAATATAAATATATACACACACTGTAGTCTATATAATCTATTGAAATAGTGCATAATTCTTAAAGTAATTTAGAATTTATAAATTCTAAAAATTCATTCATTACGCTTTTGATTTCTTTATTTTTCATAAAATATTGAAGAAGATATAAATGCAATTTTAACCATTAACAACGAAGGGTCTTTCAATCAATATATAATTGGATGTTTTATGATTTTAAAAATGATTTAAAATTTATAAATTCTAAAAAAATTAATTTACTAACTTTAAGTTTTTTCAGTTTTTTTTTCTTTTTTGAAGTGTTAATGAATATAAAATTATAATTATAGTTTTATTTTCCTTATTAACAAAGTTTGAAATTATTAATTAGGTCTTTCATAATTCTTTGGTATAAATAAAATTCTTTTTATAATATAAAGTTTCTTTAAAACTTTTTACCATTTTTTTTATTCTCTAAAGAGGGTGTTATATTTCTGTAATAAAAAAAGAATAGTCAGAATTAAATAATATAAACTAACAAGAATATTCTCCTCATATTTCACGTTGGTACACTGCAGAATAGTAAACATTTCTTAATTTTTTATATTGAATTAATTTAATTTCAAAATGTTTACCAAACATATTAACAAGTTAGCAAGTTAAATTTTAAAAAATAATCATAATAATAATGTATTTTAATTATCTTATTCTTTGCAATAGTAACAGAAAAAATCCTTTTAAATTGCTAATAAAATGAAGATTTTATAGTCAAAATAGTTTTAAATAATTCTAAAAGAATCAATTAAAATTTTATTCCGGTTATAAAATCTCCATTCTATTACAAATTTTGAAATTTATTAATAATTTAGAAAGTCTTTTTCACTTTAAAGGAGAATTCTAAGATTTAAGTGATGCTATATCATCTAGTTTAAGTAATGATTTAGTTTTTTTAATGGTCCAGTACTTTAATTACAATAAAAGTGAAGCTTTTATTATCACTTAAGTCTTTAAGATTCTTTATAAAATCTAACGATGTCTTATTTTCACTATCGATATCTGATATCAAAATTAAGGAAGCCAATCGAATGTTTAAGAAATGTATTGTAATAGATAGATGTATTACAGTATAGTAAGTAAAATCCATCTAAACATCACTCTGCTGATGACTTAAAATATACTTGAAAACATTATTATTTATTCAAATGTTAACATTAGAAACCAAATTAAAATCGAAATTTTATATTCCTTTGACTCTAATATATATAATATAAATTAAGATTTTTTTTGGTCATAATTAATATATAAATAATGAAATTGTAAAATAAGAATAAAAATTTCTCGAAATTTTTATAGATAACTTTTATAAAAATAGAAGAGTTTAATTGGCTACAAATCTGCAATTCAAGTTTAAACTAAAGTAGATCTTTCTTCTTTATTTCGGTAAAAATAAATCAATATTATCGATTTATGGATATAGGAAAAGGTAGAATATATAACAATCGACTTATTGTATATTAAACAGAAGATATTTATTATCTCGAGTCATTAAGTAAAAGAATAAAAATCAATCAAGTTTATCGATAGGTCTTCGATGTTGGGCAATCAACATCTTTGTTCGTTGACTGCGGGAGACGATATCTTATATAATAGGATTAACGTACAACCATATCGACAGTAAAGGACGACCCGTGGTGTCATAATCTGTTTTAATCAGCGACGTGTATTAGTGACAGAGAACAGTGGATCCTATAATAAATATGGCCATAAATGTCATAAATACAATACCCGTTGTAATTTCCGACAGTATAACACAATAGAAACATACAGGGATCGTCTCGAGGCGGCACATTTGCTGTAATTAGAAGACTAACCGTGCAGCCAAACGTGACAGAAATCGTTCTCTTCCTTCACCAATTGGAAAGAGGGGATTAGATCCATCTAGAGACAATTTGCTGAACTAATTCCACGTTTACACAGTACAAAATCAATTCGTGGCATTCATGAATACGTCTGAATTCCTCTTAAGAATCTAATTTGATTCAGTTATAAATATGTAAGCTTTTTACTTGTTTACAGAAACACGTACAAAACTAAAATTTATAATAAAATTAATAACAATAATACGGTTAATTTAAATATTTAACACTTAAAATTCGAGTATTTTAATAAACCCCTTATTATTTATTTTCTATTTATTAATGAAATAATTATAAATGATTATTGTTATTATTTTAATTATTTTAAGCAATAAAAAATGACCATTTTCCGTTTTTTAAATGAAATTCAACAGTGCATTTAATTAATTAATTTTATTTTAATTTATAATTACCGGTATTCAAATAAGATAAAAATAAAATATATTCTTATTATTTCTATTAAAAGTTATCGTATGAAATATTTTAGATTATTTCACTTTTTAATTAAAATTTATGTAAATACTTGTCTTATTTTATATTGATTTAAAACGTGGTTTATTTACTTTTCATGCTAATTAATTTTTAATAAATATGTGCATTTTATTAAATTTTTATTATAAATTCGAAATTAAAATTTTACGATGTTTATTGACTTTTAAAATACGTATAATTTTTAAAATTTATGATGATAATATTTTAAGATAATTAATTTTGATTTATCTTCTAAATAAATTTAGTTTTTTAATGAATAATTTTATATTTTCTTAGAAAATTTATATAACATTTAATAGAATTTTTATATTGATAAATAAGAGAAAAATTTCAATTTCTATTTATTATTTCTCTAGTGAAATGAATAAATAGAAGTTTGCATAAATTCTTATCAGTTAGAAATTAATTTCAGTGACTTAATTCTTTCTCTTATTTGTATAGAGCGTATTCTAAATTATATCTTTGCATGGTTTTAAGCAGTAAATATTACAAATTTCTTCATAAATCTACTCAAATTTATGTTTTGTACAGTACATGGTTCATTACTTAAAATTTTTATTATTATTATTATTACCTTTTAAATAATATAAGAGCGTGTTATATAATTTATTTATTTCTACTTTAACCTGCTTTAATGATTAATTTAATGTACTTCAGGTTGGCTATAACAAATATTACATACAAACTATCCAATTTGTAGTTAACGCATGAGCCATTATGGTCTAACCAATAATGAAATTAGTTACTTTTTCCTTACAGAAATTAATTTGAATAAATTCTTGATGTCTTTTCTATTATTTTTTCGGTTGATAAAAGGTGTAAACGATTGACAAACAGTTTTATAATATTATAGTTTATAACGAAATAAACTGTCATTAGTGGGCAGATTTTATTAAACTGTCAGTTTAACCAAAATGTCAAATCACAAGATAGCAAGTTCTCAGTTCAGTTTATGTAAACTTTGACAGCTGAATTGGCAGTTTATAACGTAGGATACGACAGTACATCGAATATAACGCGTCACATAGTTTCGGCACTTATTTTTTTTACAAGTTTTCTGTTTACTAATCTAAATATTGTACATCATCGTGACTTATGTAAGCAACGAGAAGTAATTTTATATGTCATCAATTATATACTTAATTCTGATGATATATCTATTTTTTTATACGTACATTATCCTACACACATGTAAAATATGCTTAGAAAAAATAGATCCTACATATATCTATTTGTATAGGTATTCCATATCACTATAAATCTATAAAAATTAAATCCTAGATTTATCTCTACCTATAGGTCAGGATATATCATAATATTAACCTGTAAAAATAATCCCACATATACATAGACCTATACCTATATGTCTGGAATTGTCTGTCTGTATATCACTGTATAAACCTGTACAAAATAAATCTAGATATATCGTTACCTGTAAACCAGAATATATATTTCTATAAATATATTTTGATGATGTAACTATAAAACATCTATCCCCAGGCTTATAAGGCTTTAAAATAAGCTTTAAATTTGAAGAATTATTATTAAATTGGTATTAGCTTTCATGTATTGGTATTACCAATACATGGAATTTCGACGAAAAGGTCAGAGGTTTTCGATGATATTTTAAAGTTTTGACCTTTTAATGTATTACAGTTAATATATGAAGATATTATTCTAAGCTGAAGAAACACAATGATTTGAATTTAAATATAAACTTTTAACCTGACTTAATAAAATGCAAAGAATGAAAATAGTTTGGTTTGACAAGAAATTACATTTCTGAGAAACTGACTTCAATCTTAGGCTATTACTTTCCGATTATGGAGGTTCTCTGGAATTTCGATTGTAGTAATCGCTGCTATTAGTTACAGTTATATGGCCTAATAAGAAAAATAAAAGAAACTCTTATTCCCGCTTTGATAAATATTGTAGTTAATATTGTTATATGATAAGAATTTTTCAAAGAATGTTAGAGAAAGATTTATATGCTAGTAACTTTTTAAGAGTTATCATTAAAAGAGAATAAAATATTTTATATGTCGTAATACGGATTATTAATTTCAAAACTGTTTTCTTTTTACTTCTAAAATAAATATATATAGAAACTTTAGTCTATTATTAATATAAAATTTAGAATTTTAAAAAATTTTTATAAACTTTTAAATCACTCATTCCTTCAAAACTGTAATAATTATTAGAAATATGTATAAACTCTATAAAA
>NW_019384936.1:70060-83472 GCF_000671375.1 Centruroides sculpturatus | reverse complement strand
AAAAAATAAAAATAATATAATATATTAATTTGATAAAATTAATTGAAAATAAATTCCACTCATTAGAAATTCTGTATTTTCTTTGAAAATGTTTATTTTAATGACAATATAAAAAACAGTCAAGATAATCTGTGTCAGTAGCACACAAACAGGAATAAAAAGAATATTTTATTAGTGTGCAAATGTTATAAGATTATAAAAGATAAAATATGTTTCATTTAAAAGCAGAAACAAGCCTTTTATGATATTATTCCAACTAATATTATTTTGTAATCAAAATAATCGTGAATATCTTCAAGTTGTTCAATTTAATAACAACTTTAAATCCTCCAGTTAATTCAAAATTCCAGTTATACTGAATTTATTCTTTGTTAGTTGCTTAAATTTTCTACATTCGGATCATTAACTCTTATTAATGTGTCGTCGAAATGAATTTCAAGAATAAAATTTGTATTTATTAATGTTACATCACGTAAAATTGCCTAATTTACCTTTATCCTTATTCCTAATATCTATGAAATTACGTACAACTTCGATGCAATTATTAATATATAATTTATTTAAAATTTGTTCTTAGGATTAATATTTGTGATTTTTTTTATTTATAACATTTTGATATTTATTTATATCAAGAACCAAATTTAGACCTTAAGCTATCAAAGAGGCCCTTATCTTTAAAATAAAGAATTAATTTAAAATCGTAAGGCCCTAAACTGTAACCTTGTATAATTTATATGTAAATCAGCTCTGTTAATAATTAATATAACCTCAGTATATCTTTACTTATAATACTTTAATTACAGCTAATTTTTTAAAAAATAATATAAGAAAAATCGATTAATTCTTTTCTGTTTTCTTAAGATTGAACGAATCTATTAACATTAAGAAAATTAATAATAAAACTTGATTAAACTGTGAAAATACAACTAAATTTTTTTCTATATTATCAATAAATGTAATATAAAAATAAATGTGAAAAAAGAATAAAAATATAGAAATTTAATTCTGAATCAATGTTTTCGTTTCACAGAATTTAATTATTTTTCTATTATTTCGGTAGTAATATTTTTTAGCTTATAAGGAAATTTTGTTCTACTTTTTGTTTTAAATAAGTTTTGAATGTTAAATTTATCAAAAATAAGGAGAACATAGCATAAAAAAAAAGTACATTGAATGTTCTCCTTGTTTTGATGGTGTGCTTTTTTATTTAAAAAAAAGAGCATCATTAAAAATTGCATTTAAGAAGACACGAAAAAATAAAGAAAATATATTTAAAGTATTTAATAAAATGAAATATTAATACCGATTTTAAATTTTTGTATTTTTTAAAATTACAATCTATGCTAATTAAGTAAAATTAAATAAAAATGATAAATTTTTATAAAAATTTTACCAAATTATATTTAATAAATTTTCTATTGATTTCTAAAACTCTCTAAATTTTTAATAACTTAGATTTTTATATTTCATTTTCACGGTTATTATAAATAGGTAGAGTGTAATTTAATTAAACTTTGCATAGCGAATGATAAAAATTAGTTATAAAGTTAACAAAATTTTTTCTATTGAATTCTAATTTATTAAATTAAAAAATATCGTTAAAATTTTTAATATTAATTATTTATGATATGAAAATTTATATATACGAAAAAAATATGTTAAGTATGAAGCCATCTATTAAATCGGTAAAATTTTCATGGGTTATTTAATTTTTAATTTAATTTTCTTTTATGACTTATATCATTTCCTAAATATGAAGGTTACGTAGCTATAACCTCCACTTAATAGTTGAGGTTATTCCTATTTATTTTCTTTACTACTGTATGAACTTCTATGAATAAAATTACTAACAGTTTAATAGGGTTATAAATTAATTATTTCAATACCTAACATTAATATTCATAATATTTTTAATTATTATTTTCGGTTATTTTTACATGTAAATATTTCTGAATAACTGCAAACATATACTGTATAAAACAACTGCAAAAATATACATTTCTTATTTTAAATTACTACATGAGCAATTTCTTATTATATTTTACTTAATTAATATTTAAATTATAAATTTGTGAATGTCTTTTTATCAATTTATATATGTCTTATTAACTATGAGATATATCATTGAGTTTAGTGTATAAAATATATAAATGTGAATTAAAAATATATTTAAATTGTAATTGATAAGTATAAATATACACTGAAAATATTTTGTAAAGCTAAAAACGTATTTTATTTCACATTTAAATATCAAAGTTTTTTACATAATCGATTAAAACGTAGGTATGAAAATAAATTAGCTAAAATTAAATTTCTTTGTATAATAGTTACTCCAGAAATTATATTTTATTATTATTATTATTATTATTGACCTATAAATTCCCACACGCATCCGTCTGTCCTTCATTAATCTCGAAAACAGAGTTAGATGAAAAACGAGACCAGATATGGAAACCGTAGGGGCAGGAGACCCCGATTAACCATATGCGAACTTCCGATACAAAGCAAAAGTTAGGTTATCTCAATTCAAAATTTTCTCCAGGGCGGAGTTAGATCATCGGCATGACTCTTCTGTTAACAGGAAAAGCATGATGATGTACAGGTGCAAGACACTACTAAAATCGAGACACATTTTTAAAATTAAATTTAAAATATGATTAAAAATTGAAGCCTGGCATTATGACGAAGTCAAAATAAATAATTGCTTGTTATTATTATGATTTTAACACATTAATATTTAAAAATACATACTGTTTCATTTGTAAACGAATAACGTTTAAAGGGTAAATTTAGGATATAACGTAGTATACGTATCCAAAGAAAAGGCTAAACATAAAACATAAAAAGAAAAGACTTTGAAAGATCTGCCCTTAGTAACAACATTAATTATAAAATTTATTTTAAAAAATACAATTATTTAAAGATAATAGAATAACAAGCAGTTTTAATAAAAATTTTATTAAAATACTCAAAATTATATTTTTTAATTAAACTATATTTTCAATATATAGAAATGTTTCAAGAAAATGTTACTTGTTAGAAATTTCATATGTTGATATTTTTAAGAAAACTTTGTTTGAGAAAACCTTAATGTATGAGAAAAAATCTTCATATGTAAGAAATCATAAATTCAGGAAAACCCTTTATATGTAAAAACCCATATTAATACATGGGAAAGAAATCTTATATTATGAGGAAAAATTTGTATATAAGAAACCTTATATATATTATTTGTATAAGGAATATTTTTAATTTTTGTTCTTTCTCATACAATACAATATAAAAATATATACTGCACTGTATATTATTTTTTAAAATAACAAAATTTAAATATATAAAACTTCTTAGCGAACATAATATACATACTTTAACACCAATATAATTTCATCTAATAACTTTCATCAATTAATTTACTAAGAAAACATTTTCAAAAGTTCATTTAAAAAATATAAACTCCATTTTAAAAATACAAGCATTATTTTAAAAATCACAACAAATTTGCAATACTTTATCATCACTTGAAGTTTGGATACGCCTTAGATTTAAAATATAGCTTACTAACGTCTTTTGCTTCTATAATGGCCATTAGTTGGTGCAAGTATAAAATGTGTCCGCTCTTCTCGCTTTTCTTTTGTCCCGAATTTTTGTTTTTGACAGCACTTTGTTTCGGATACATTGTTATTTATGGACTCTTCTCTACGTCTGAATTCGCCNATTAAAAATTGAAGCCTGGCATTATGACGAAGTCAAAATAAATAATTGCTTGTTATTATTATGATTTTAACACATTAATATTTAAAAATACATACTGTTTCATTTGTAAACGAATAACGTTTAAAGGGTAAATTTAGGATATAACGTAGTATACGTATCCAAAGAAAAGGCTAAACATAAAACATAAAAAGAAAAGACTTTGAAAGATCTGCCCTTAGTAACAACATTAATTATAAAATTTATTTTAAAAAATACAATTATTTAAAGATAATAGAATAACAAGCAGTTTTAATAAAAATTTTATTAAAATACTCAAAATTATATTTTTTAATTAAACTATATTTTCAATATATAGAAATGTTTCAAGAAAATGTTACTTGTTAGAAATTTCATATGTTGATATTTTTAAGAAAACTTTGTTTGAGAAAACCTTAATGTATGAGAAAAAATCTTCATATGTAAGAAATCATAAATTCAGGAAAACCCTTTATATGTAAAAACCCATATTAATACATGGGAAAGAAATCTTATATTATGAGGAAAAATTTGTATATAAGAAACCTTATATATATTATTTGTATAAGGAATATTTTTAATTTTTGTTCTTTCTCATACAATACAATATAAAAATATATACTGCACTGTATATTATTTTTTAAAATAACAAAATTTAAATATATAAAACTTCTTAGCGAACATAATATACATACTTTAACACCAATATAATTTCATCTAATAACTTTCATCAATTAATTTACTAAGAAAACATTTTCAAAAGTTCATTTAAAAAATATAAACTCCATTTTAAAAATACAAGCATTATTTTAAAAATCACAACAAATTTGCAATACTTTATCATCACTTGAAGTTTGGATACGCCTTAGATTTAAAATATAGCTTACTAACGTCTTTTGCTTCTATAATGGCCATTAGTTGGTGCAAGTATAAAATGTGTCCGCTCTTCTCGCTTTTCTTTTGTCCCGAATTTTTGTTTTTGACAGCACTTTGTTTCGGATACATTGTTATTTATGGACTCTTCTCTACGTCTGAATTCGCCAGTAAAAATGCCTCGGATGTCTTCAGCCAAGCAAGACATCTATATCAATAATGAAGAATGAATAAGATAAGCAACTTTCTAACGAGTATTATTTTTTCTTTTTTTAATAATGTGTGCAAATATTATTAAAACAAAGCTCGACTAATAAAAACGAATGAAACATTTTTATGATCCTGATATTTTTATTATTAAATTATTACTTATGTACTTCATTTTAAGGTAGAGTTGATTCGTATTAAATGAAGTAAAACCGTATGAATAAAAAATAAAATAAAAGTAAAAACTACATCTAGTGAATTCTTGATACCGTTTCCACTCGATATAGTGAATAATTTTGTTAGTCCTTGCTGTTCTTTATATACAGTGAACTATTAATATAGCAAATGATTTAGTCCAGTCTTTTGAGAGTTCATTAAATCAATAGTCAACTGTGATAATGATAATTTTACTATTATTCATTTTATTTAATTATGATAATTATTATAATTTTACATAATAAAATCGTTAATTTTATTTAACAACAATATATCAATTTAGCCAATTTAAGAAGCATAAATCGAATTTTAATTTTAGGAAATTATTTAAAAAGTTGCATAATTACAATGGACTTATTTAGTGACCACCCGATACAATAAACAATTTCAGTGATTCACTGATCTTTGCTATTTTTTATTACTGTGTATAGACCACTTTGGTGTAGTGAACTCGATATAATGAACGATTCGGCCCATTCTTTTGAGAGTTCATTACTGTGGACTCTCGAACTCTCAAAGGACTCAGTTAAATCATTCACTGTATCAAGAGAGTTCACTATATACAGTATATAAAAAATAACAAGGACTAACAAAATTATTATTGCATCCAAGTTTCACTATATAGGATGATCACTATATTAAGAATGCAATGTATTATAGAAATGAAAGAGACTTGACACCATTTCAAATAATTAAAACGTAATACCGTTTTTTAAGAAAATCTATTCTAAATTTATTAAATCTGTAATAAAAATATAGAATTAATTATTCATTTATTTTTATTTATTAAATTATTTATTAATTTTTAAAATAATTTTATTCGAAAATAATATGGCTATGTTCCAAAGTAATCTCATAAAATTTACATTAAATATAATATTTAGCTATACAGTAATCGATTTATAAAATTATAAATAGGAAAAAGTCAGAAAATAACTAATGGTAGACTTAAAAATTCAGGCAAATAAATTTTTCGGACAGCTAACAAGATTCTTAAAGTATTCAGAAACAAGATCATAAGTGAAAATTGATTTAAATGTTTACAAAAAGCTATCTAAAACATACGAGTTATCACTCAATTATTAACATTAAAAGAGTATGTTAATTAATCATAACATAAAGCAATTTATATATACTGGAATTATAATTTTTCTACAAAGAATATCATCTCTCATAATACATTTAACTTTGAACTTATATTAAAAAATAAGTTTAATATTTTTATTTGTAGATCAAATATATTAGTTATGAATATTTAAAGTAAGTTATTTTTATTTTTTTTTTATATTTGTTAAAGGCCTTATTCTAAATATATGTAATGTACTCTATTTGATATTTAATAAAACTAATGGAAATTATAAATATTTGATATTATTATTAATAATTTTAATATATCAAACGACTTCATCAAATATAAGATTTTTTTTAAATTATAAGGTTTCTTTGGTTAAAGTTTTCTATCTTCTCATACATTTGCGATTGAAATATAGTTAAATAATTAATTATTACACTTTGTTAACGTTAATTGGGTGATATTAAGTTATAAAAATAATCTCTAACTTATACATTAACATTAATTCGATAGTTTGTCTTTTGTAAATATTTAAATTAATATTTACTTAAGATCTTGTTAGCTGTCTCAAAAAGTTTATTTTCCTAAATTTTTAAATTTATTTTGAAATATTTTTTAACCATCTATAATAGTCACGTAATTAGATCTTGCTACAATTAAAATATTCATTAAATAAATTTTTATCGAACATATTTTTGTCAAAAATAATTTTAAGAAATCATCTCGATTAAAATCTCAATGCAAATTCCATTATCAGATTGTTTCTTTTCAAAAAAGTTCTCGATAAACTCATTTCAAACACGTTATAAAAACTTCATTTCGTATATTTTGTTTATTCAATAAGTTTTTTTCATTGGTTTCAATATTATATTTTCTTAACGAGCAATTATTTATTGTGGCATCGTCACAATGCCGGACTGCAATTTTTAATTATATTTTTAAAATTAATTTAATATAAAATATACACTATCCATTTCAAATTAATAGTGTCTTGCCCTTGTACATACTATTTCTGTTAGCAATAGAGACGGTCGTCTATCTAACTCATTTCAGGGGCAATTTTTGAATTGAAATAACTTAACTTCATATCTGTTCGTATATAGTTAATCGGGGTCTCCTGCCCCTAATTTTTTCATATATTGTCTTGTCTTTCATCTAACTCCGTTCTCGAGATTAAGGGAATTTGGTCTACAGTGGTCGCCTGTGGGAATTTATAGGTCTAAAGTTTTTTTTAAAATTGCAGCCCAATAAACGGATAAACTTTCTGTTGTAATTATAGTTTAAATGAAGAAACGATTCTCATTTCCTTATCAAACTTTGCGACCATGCCATTAAACATTACAATAGATTTATAAAGAAGAAAAATGCGTGGAATTTTCAAAACTTTCCGAAAATTCCTGTTTTATTTTATTTTTGCAGATTGTAGAAAATAGTTTTTCAGAATAATTACGACTCCCTTCGATTCGACAACATCAAAACACGAATGTGTCTTCATGATGTTTCTCACGATTCAATAATTTTATGGTATGAATTAATCAATTACAAACGTTAAAACAAAGATTTCTTTTGATTGCCATAAAAATAAGAGTAGGAATTGAAATTAAAGTAATTCTTCACATAAAAATATAATTTCATTTTACGAGATAACAATCATTTCCAAATTATTCATGACATTTAGATGATTAATCTTTAATAATTAAGTCGAGTAAGAACAATTCATATATGTGACATTTTAATTCATTTGTTTTGCAAATAAGTATGTCTTATGAATTTTAAAAATCTACTAATTAGAAAATTAAAATTAATTAAAGTGACACTTTAATTCATTTATAAACCGATATAAATAGTATTTAAGACAAACGAAATAGTAATGTATGTACAGTACAACTGATTTCACTTGAGACATTTCTAAATCATTATAAACGACAAATATAGAAAAGATTAATGTATAAATCTTATAACAAGATATTAAAAAAATTTATTAATTATTAATTTCAAAAGTAATTAATTCACTTAAAGACTTTCTCAAGTTATTTGACAATTGTCATTGTGTTATTCTTGACTCCAGCAAAATGAATAGAGACAATGAATTTCCTAATGATAATATTCTAAGAGAATTCACAAATTCTTAATTATATTCATATTTAATAATATTTTTTCTTATTTCGCATTAAAGCATATTTTGTGGTCTTAATTAAAAATGTTAGATAAAGATTAGTTTAATTTAATTAATACTACCAAATAATAGTTTTTTTAAAGTAGAAACATAATATACATGACATACAAGTTGCGTTTAAAGTAATAATAATTATTTTTTCTCTTAATTTTAATAATATTAACATGTTTAGAAATATTTTGGGATATTTTCGTAATTATGTACAATACGTATTAACTTTAAAGTCTCTTAAGTACTAATTAAGATGAAATGCTTAATTCCTTGTATACTTAAAAATATAAATAAATATATTAATGGTGCGGTTTATTTTTATAATTGTTTAATTCCTCTTTTATACAGAATATTTATAATTTCTTATCAAATATGAATTTGTGTTTTTAATTTTATTTAAGTGGAGATAAAAACAGCAACTAAGACAATTAATAAATTACCATTATTAATTTCTGAATGCGGAAATAAATTAAAGAATTTAAAAAACGCTTATACAGTATGTAAAAGCAATAAAAGAAATTAAACTACATTGATCAAAAAACAAAGATAACGAGTTTACAAGAGCTATTTGTTAATTCCATTTCGAAAGCCAATATACTAGATAACTACTTGGGAAATTGGCAAACTTTTTTAATATTTTCCTTTTTAGTTGGAAATATTTGGAAAATTTCCCAGTTTTCTAAATATTTCTAATTAAAAATGACACAAATAAAAAAGGAATTTCTCAAAAAATTTCTTTTTTGAGAAATTCCCTTTACTAAAGCAAATTTCTTTGGGAGATATTCTTCTAATTTCAATTATTTTTAAGATTTTTAAATGAATCTACATTGAAATACAGATATTATTCCATATTAAAATTTCGTTTTAAAAAGTAATCTTTCGTACAAAATATCTGAGATCTACCATGCAGATTTATGATTATATAAATTGCATTAATAGAGAGATTTTATTTAATAATTTCACTTTTGGCCAAATATTGTTATCGTTTTTTAAAATAATGTACCGCTTTAACTTATCTAATCAGCGGCATTTTATTGTATTTTTTTGTGTACATGATTTAAATATAAAATTATTGCAAAATCGATGTTTATTTATCGACGAAAATAGTTTCGTGTTCATTACGAAATATCAATAGAAAATAATATATTAATATATAGAACATATAAAATCATAAGATATATTTAAACTGTTGTATATTTGAATTTTCCGGTATTTTTACAAGAAATTTAAGATTAAAAAAAATAGTCATATGGCATGATGTTTGATTTTTCTAAGTTTTTAGCTTTGGTGACAGAGTGACATACACCAAGATCCAGCACAGCGGCTCCATTCATACACCGGGAAATAACTTACTATGGTATAATAGCTTTACTTGAAAATATTTTAATGTAATAAACGATCGAATTAGTTTTAAACGTTAAGATGTGTCTTATTTTCATCTGTTGATATCATCAAGTTATATTAAGTAGAACTTAGTAGTTTCAATCAAATTATGCAATTTATATCTTTCATTCTAATAGCCTACGAAATGTTCTATTATTCATTTTAGAATTTCTATTGGATATTTTTACTAATTTGAATAAATTTAACGAAAAATAACCGAAAATTTAAAATTTAATAATAAATCTAACAAAACACTTTTTTTATTTACACATTTTAAATATTTTCACGTAAATCAGAAACTAAATTTTATCTCCATATGAACCAGGGGAGAAGAATAGAATAGAATAGAATAGAAACTAAATTTAAACATCAAATGTATAACGATGTCAATGCATATCAGAATTATTCTTATTACAGAATAAAATTTGATATAAATTTAAAATAAAAGTCTTCTGTAAGTTTTTTATTGTCTTTTTCTCAAAGTAAAACTATCGTTCTATATGCAAATTTATTAATTCTTTCTCATAATGCATTTGAATAATATTCATTATGGATATCTATTGAACTGATCAAGAGCAGCAGATGAAATAAATCATTCCTTTAATGTCCGGTTATCGGAAAATTTCATTATGTTAATTAGATCTTTTACAAAAGTAAATGTGATATTCTATTTAAAATTGTCTCATTAACAGAAGTGGCTCTCATTAAACAAATTTTAAAGATTTATAATTACTATTCTAATACAAATTAATTTGATATAATTTATACAAAACAAACGCTCTTAATTCATAAAAGTCACTTCTTGAAATTATAATTCAAATAAAACCCTGTCTTTGTATTCAAAACAAAGGAAAAATGTGGATTATTTTTTAATTTTTACTAGTTTTATAAATATAAATCAAATTATCTGCTTATTAAGGAAGGCGATGCATGAAAACGTTTTCAGCCTTTATTAGCTCATCATCAGTTACAAAAGAACAGAATACTCGGTACATTCGAATTATAAAATCAATAAACACTGAACATAATTTTAAAATTATTAATCTATACTAATGTAATAAAGAGGTAATGTTTGTATGTTAGTTTGTATGCAGCAGGTAATCTCCAAAACTACTCATCCGATTTCAAAAATTCTTTCACCAATATTTAGAATGGAACCTCAGGGTGGACATAGGCTGTCGAATACATGTCGAAATTACCCTATTGGGGNTTCCCCCGCGGGGGAGAGGGACAGGATTAAGGCTTACTGTGAAAAACTTGGCTTCTATTATACTATTTTAGATGCGGGTTTTTGCATTTTTGATTGCGTTTTAATAGGGTACGTCAAGAGAATGTACACTAAGAAGAAATTTTTCGAAAAATTTTCTCCTAGGGGGAAGTGTTATACATTTATAATAGATACATTTTGAGCCACAACAAGGCGTGGCAGGGTCTGCTAGTAATTCATAAATCTAAAATTACAACATACTGTATTTCGATAATTTTAAATTTTAAAATTGTCAAAATATATATATAGAGAAAATTATGGAGAGCATGAACACGAAAGGACTGAGAAAGAGTTATGTAATCCTTCTTTTTCAACCCTTTCGTGTTCATGCTCTCCAGAATATTCATGTTCATGTTCACGTTCATGTTCTCCCTTCGTTTTATTTTTGAAAGATTTTTCCTTCTAGTTTCCAATTCATAATGAACTTCGGTATTCTCTCCTTTTTCATTTTCTAAAAACGACTATGCTATTTTAGTCCTTTCTCCAGTGTTAGAAACTCCTCATGTTAATTAATCGACCAACTGTGATATTTATGCTATATGACATAATTTCTTAACAAGAGGAAGGATGAAAAACGATGCTTTGACTCATTCGAACAGTTATCATGATAAATCATTACCAGCTGGATCAGTTTGAATCTATATCTTCTGTAGCTAGATTGTCATCCTACTACGTGGACTGTAACTGTTTAGTTTTCATTATTCAGATATTGTGACATATTAAATACAAGCGTCTTAAGCATTGTAATTATCTTTTCATTGTAATGGCTGATTATCTTATGAATTAACTAAATATAAAATGTTATATAAAAGTGAACTGTCAAGAATAATATGAAAGGTATATTTACTTTCAATATGATTAATCATTACAATAACTAATTGATTATTTTGTAAATAATTAATTATCGATTACGATTATTAATTAATACGATCGAGAATACGATACGATTATTAACTAATTAATAAGCGTATCTCAAATTTTCATTTATATAACATTTTAAATATATATACAAGGTGATTCTAAATATATGAGAAAAATTTCAGGGACTGATTCTTTAAACAATCTCCAGCATAAAATTGTATAAGAACATATGTTCGAAACGGCATAGTAAAGTTACAGGATGTTTAATATGTGGCCACGTTGAAAATGTTGACGAATTACAGAATCACATTGTCTTATCTTGTGAAATAATTTGATATGGCCATGTTATTTGTAAACGCGCGTGCGCCAATCAACCCGACAGAGGACAGAATCATGTATTACAGTTGGCGATGGTCATTTTCAACAGTTTTTANCTAACAAAACACTTTTTTTATTTACACATTTTAAATATTTTCACGTAAATCAGAAACTAAATTTTATCTCCATATGAACCAGGGGAGAAGAATAGAATAGAATAGAATAGAAACTAAATTTAAACATCAAATGTATAACGATGTCAATGCATATCATAATAATAAATCTAACAAAACACTTTTTTTATTTACACATTTTAAATATTTTCACGTAAATCAGAAACTAAATTTTATCTCCATATGAACCAGGGGAGAAGAATAGAATAGAATAGAATAGAAACTAAATTTAAACATCAAATGTATAACGATGTCAATGCATATCAGAATTATTCTTATTACAGAATAAAATTTGATATAAATTTAAAATAAAAGTCTTCTGTAAGTTTTTTATTGTCTTTTTCTCAAAGTAAAACTATCGTTCTATATGCAAATTTATTAATTCTTTCTCATAATGCATTTGAATAATATTCATTATGGATATCTATTGAACTGATCAAGAGCAGCAGATGAAATAAATCATTCCTTTAATGTCCGGTTATCGGAAAATTTCATTATGTTAATTAGATCTTTTACAAAAGTAAATGTGATATTCTATTTAAAATTGTCTCATTAACAGAAGTGGCTCTCATTAAACAAATTTTAAAGATTTATAATTACTATTCTAATACAAATTAATTTGATATAATTTATACAAAACAAACGCTCTTAATTCATAAAAGTCACTTCTTGAAATTATAATTCAAATAAAACCCTGTCTTTGTATTCAAAACAAAGGAAAAATGTGGATTATTTTTTAATTTTTACTAGTTTTATAAATATAAATCAAATTATCTGCTTATTAAGGAAGGCGATGCATGAAAACGTTTTCAGCCTTTATTAGCTCATCATCAGTTACAAAAGAACAGAATACTCGGTACATTCGAATTATAAAATCAATAAACACTGAACATAATTTTAAAATTATTAATCTATACTAATATAATAAAGAGGTAATGTTTGTATGTTAGTTTGTATGCAGCAGGTAATCTCCAAAACTACTCATCCGATTTCAAAAATTCTTTCACCAATATTTAGAATGGAACCTCAGGGTGGACATAGGCTGTCGAATACATGTCGAAATTACCCTATTGGGGGAGAGGGACAAGATTAAGGCTTACTGTGAAAAACTTGGCTTCTATTATACTATTTTAGATGCGGGTTTTT